>NC_057808.1:184165568-184380135 GCF_018294505.1 Triticum aestivum
CTCCCCTTCTTGAAAACAAAGCCGTCCTCGGCGTTGCTTAATCTGAAATCTGGCTAACAAAAGAGACAAGGTGTACACGTTGTATATGTACATGTCATCCGTTTTTACTGATCTCATTTGGTGCACATGTGACTCAGTTATACAAGAGCACCCTTCAAAAGTCGTGAAATGTAAAGTCAATATATTATCACAAGAAGTCAAAGGCATGAAAATATTGCAACTCAGTTTGCACATATAAGTGAAGCTCTTATTCATATCAAAAGATTGACAATGCTTATCATTAAACCATCCCAACATTGATGAACCATCACCAAGATTAGAGGTCATATCAAAATGATTAAACATTGGCACAATTATTTTAAAACATATTTGATCCAAATCTGATTTATTCCCTGATTCACTTGATTCTTTTGCATCGATAGTTAATTCAATGGGCTCACTCAAAATTGTTTGATCACATGGCAAAGTCAAATCATCAACATAGTCCTCTAAGGTAGCTGGTGTGATCAAAGTAGTGGGTAGCTCACCGCATGGTGCACTTAAATTGACAAGACATTCATCATACTCATGTGGAAGTGGAAGATTAGTACCTTTGTCATTACCTCTTATGATCAACTCAGATGAGGTAGGCACTCTCGGTGATGATGTGTCACATGGTGGAGGTGATGTAGTCCTCACAACAACGGATGTGGTTGTCATAGTATGCTTAGTAGTTGAAGGGACAACTGTATCAACTCTTGGAATGTGCATCTCACGCTTGTTCTCCTTGTGCGCAACACGTCGTTTTATTTCCTGTTCAGCTTTGCAAGCAAGATGAAACAAATGGTCCATAGGATAACACTCTTCATGTATTAGTATCTCCTGAATGTCACGATTTAATCCTCCCCGAAATCTATCCATAAAATCTTCTTCACTTTCTTCTAAAGAGGAATGCAGCAAGGTAGTTTGTAAAGTATCATAATATTTCGTTACGGTGTCACTACCTTGTTTTAAATGTTGCAAATTTGTAATCATGTCACGAGTATAATAAGCGGGAACGAATGTATGTCGCATGGCAAGTTTCAAATCATCCCAAGTAGTAGGTATATCATTAGGGTGTAACCGACAATATTCACTCCACCAAACTACAGCATACCCAGTGAAAGAACCAACCGCAACCTTAACTTTTTTACGTACATCAAAATTATTGGAAGAAAATATATTATTTAGGTCAAACTCCCATTCAATATATAAAGCAGGTCTAAAACGGCCATTAAATGGTGGTATAGAAACATTAACCTGATCATGTGCATTTGGATGTTTGTGCACCTCTCGTGATGGTTGTGGTATTTGCATAGGTGATGGCACATCTCCCACGATCGACAAACCCCATGAATTGACTCTAGATCCTGTCATGATTAGTAGAAACAAGAAACAAAATTCAAGAATAATGTTCCTATGAACTACTAGGATGTGGTGGTAAAGCGCTCACAGTAAAGCAAATATCAATATCTTTCAAGTTCTTACCAAGCAGCAGGTGGTGACAGGCAACCAGCGGTGTCAAATAACTCCAAAGATTGAGTAAAGCGATTGCCAGGGGAACGTACGTATACACGGTGTAGAAATATGTGGAGCTGGGTTGGCTATATATGGTAGCAAAATATTAGCAATAATCAATTCAGAGATGCAATGTTGAATAAACGCTCAACGACGGTACTGTGCTGGTCCTAGGCTAGATCGGACTAGAGACGCGAGCCTAGAACACTAATGAGGTCACGGCGTAGCACAACTAGCATCAATGAAGGATACTAAGTAGCTCTGGACAGCAAGATATAAGTGAAGATCACAACGGCAGTAAAGATAATGATGAAAAACAACTGCCAAGCAGGATATACAACAACTCTCTCCAACTTTCCTCTTGAAAAGTTTGTGCCAATTTTCTGATAATTTTTTTCAAAGAATGCTACTAACTCAAGCTTTCCAATGCAAAAAGAATCACTCAATTCCGAGTTGATATGAGGAGTCAAAGAATTCTGAAACTGGCATGAAAAACTGGAATAAGCTGTGTCCGCGAATTTCGGAGGGCAAAAAGACCTATTTGGAAGACGATTTTGAGGTATCAAATATTGAACTAGTATCTGCAACTATTTAGATGCGGCTCGTCGCTAGCTCTCATTTGAGTACTCGCGGAGTCAAAACGGACTTCGTATGAGGAAGTTATGCCTGTTTTACTAAACAGTGCACAAAACAGATTCCAATCCGAATTCAACTACGAGATCAAGTCTAGATAGATCCGAATTTTGTTTTTTTTTCTTCTCTCTTTTTTTTCCTCACACTTTTTTTCTTTCTCTTTTTTTTTTCACTTCTTTTTCTTTCTTTTTTCTCTCTTTTTTTTCTCTCCCTCTTTCCAAGACAAACTAGATAAGATGCAGATTGGATCAAGCGAAGATGTGAACGACCCCAACTATGATTGTGACAATGAACTATGGGTAGCACGTGGTGGAATTTGATGGATGGTGTGGTGGACAGCAGAAGGGATAACGATGCAGCGGCGACGTGACTAATGTGAACAGAACTCGAAACTCTAAACGAACTAGACCCTAAGACCAGCAACTCGACACGACGATGCAACCGATAATTCAATAATGCAACCAATGAATAGAAAATTGCAAAGGCTCAGACTGGCTTGGACAATTGGATGAATAGATCTAACTTTTTTGTGGCTTTTTCTTGGACAATAGGTAAGAAAATAAATCTAATCTAGGGGAAACTGGAAATTCTCACCGAGCAACCTGAAAACTGATACCACTTGATAGAGGCGAGGTGTCCCGATCTTTCGATGAGATGATAACTATCGATTTGGTGGAGACGACTTTGACGATCCGACTACAAACGTGCACGACGTTGCGCCTTATCAATCGCTAAACCAATCTCCTGAGGTTACTGACGATGCCGGAAGCACGATCAGCCTGACCACGAAGGTCTATTCCTGCAAGTAATCGAAGAACGAGCAAGAATATGATAATGCAATCTGAATATTGTGAATATAGATGAAGTATTGATAAAGGTGGGGATCCGTAAGCAGTCTTGGTCTGGTCGTTGGACACAAACGAAGTACACGAAGTTACAATGGCTAACTTTTAACTAAACAATTCCAAGGAAAAAGCTACTAGATGGATCTACTTATATAGGAGCAAGGGGTGGCGGCCAAGGAGGTGGGAGGACGTCCCAAGGCAGCCTAAAACCAACCCTAGGTCGTACAAGGCTCATGGGCCCAAGTGGAGGTGATGCAACACCTTTGGACTTGTAGTTTGACTCGGATTCTGGTGCAACGTCAGATTGTTTCGACCATAACTCAATGCTCCGGACGAATTTAAAGGTGAATCCAATTCGGTTGGAAAGAGCACGAAATCTAGTTTCCAACAAAAAAAGAATCACCCAATTCGGAGTCCGTATGAAAAAGTTGTTGGCGTTTTGAGTCAGGTATGTCTGTGTAGTCCGAATCTGAATCCAGAACGTGAGAGACTTGGACTCTTTCTTCTCTTGGCCCAAAAGTGACGTGAGAGGACTTTTTGAACAGAACCTAAACTTCTCCTTTTCCCCTATCTTCATATGTGGATTGTACAAATGTCCCATACACCTGCAATTAGACAAAACACAAAAGTGTGTGAAGTATTTTTGTTCTGGATAACATAAATAGATTATTGAATAGTTTGCACTACAAATCACCTGACAAATATGCATGTATGCAATATTTTTGGTCGTATCCAAGGTAATCATGTCCTCATCACAGGGTACGTAGTAGCTAGGTTGGCGCATCGTCGGTTTGGTCACACGCGGTCCGACATGTTCTAGTGTTTCTAGCATGATGCCCGCGCGTTGCACGAAGTTGATGGAAAAGGTAAGCACAACTTATAAATTGACGGATGGAGTACTAGTTACAGTGATGCATATAATTAAGCAAAGGGATCGCACATGTCGGTATTGACTGGAACGAGAATGCAACACCACAATAAGAATTAAGGCCACGATGATGATGCGATCACAGTGGTGGTTACAGAAGGTAAGAAGAAAGATGCATCCATCAACGTACGACCTCCTCCTCCTCAACTTAGTGCGCCGGGCCACCGACCGGCGGCTAAGGAGCGGCAGATTTTGTGGCGAGGTCGAGGTGCTTCTCAGCAAAGGCATCCAAGGCTTCCAGCCGGTTGAGGAAGGCCAACGTCATAGCGTCCTCACTGGCCTTGTAGATACCTATGTACATGATTTGCTCGTACACGTGGATGTGTAGGTCGATGAATTCTTGCAGGGCGAGGCACCTCGCGGCGAGCGCGACCTCCAGGTGGACATTCTTCGTGGCGTCGCATGCAGTCGCAGGGGCACCGGTGCTTGAAAGAGGTTCCGGCCATGGAGGTCGATTAGGGTGGCAGGCAATGAGGAGCCCGGGCGCGCGGGCTGGAGGAGTACGGTGATGTCGTCCGCAAGCTTCTTGAGGACGGTGAACTTGTTGGTGGTGGCAACGATCATCTGGTGCAACTGAGAGTCGTAGTTGGTGTCGACAGCGGCCATCCACCAGCCGGTCTCCAACACCGTCTAGAGACGATCCTCGGCGTCATGCCGCAGGCCGACATCGTGGACCATCTGGCACAGCCGCTGGCCGCTCGCGTGCATCGCCTCCTTGGCTCTGGATTGAGCTCTTTTGCGCTTAGTGTAGGTGCTTGGGCAAATGCTTAGGTGCGTATGATGTGGAGATGCATTGGAATGGAGGGCGCCTTTATATGAGGGCAAACTGCGTGGCATTCACATCGTGCAGCCTTTGTTCCCGGTCCTCCTCCCATTACTTCCCTCATGCATTAATTGAAGGAGGATGCATTGGCCGTTCAACATTTCCAGAACCGCTACTCCCTCGCTCGTCTGCATTAAAGCCGTGTCGGGAACTGCGCCCCCCTGTCAAATCGAATAGTAGTACTGCGCCGCCCGCTGCACGCCTGGCTGAACACACCTCCTCGCCTCCATCAAACCCCTCCATTAAACCCGCATGCAAACCGAGAAACCTACTCCGGCCACACATCCGTTCATGAGCAGGCCAGAATTAAACGTAACACCGGCCGAGCTCCTCCCATCCGCCCTTAGTTTAAACAAGGCCAGACGCCGGCCAAGCTCCTACCGTCCGCCCTCTATTTACACGAGGCCAGACAGACAGCGGGCAAGAATCGCACCCCTCTGCCGCTCCCCCATCTCCGCCTTCACCAATTTCTCCACTCTTCCGATGGCTTCTGAGGAGCCATTCTCCGGCATATTACCCGGCTGGGTGGCCCGCCTAGCCCTCCGGATACGGGCGAGGCCGCTCGGTGCTTCACCAACCACGCTTGGCCCGACGGAGCCAGTTGCCGCCCCAAGCAGGCGCGTGGTTTAGCAACTCGCCGCTCTAGTTCAGCTCGATGAGGAGTGGCGAGTTCCTCCACGCCGGCACAGCGGCGAGCACACTGGTACGGGCGTCGTCGCTGCCGCGTCGTACTGCGCCTCCCGTGTCTGTGGGCGCGCCTCCCGTGCCTGTGGCAGCACCAGGCAGGCAGAGACAGAAGCCGGGTGCGTGGACAGTGACGAGTCGGTGGCCAGCTCCTCCGTGTCCGCCGCCATCATCGAGGAGAAGTAGAACACGGGAGGCCACCGCCACTTGGGTCCCATGAAGGCCACCGCTGAGGCGACGACTGCGCATTCAGGTGGTTTCTTTGCTTCTTCGTCTCTTCTAAGGACCTTCGTCGACCCCGCAAAGTGTCTGCCGGACATGAGGAAGACAAAGGGATCCGCGGGCGGCCATTTAGATTATGTACTCCCTCTCCAGCTGGCGGGAAATTTTTGTTCTAAGAATGGATAAATTGTATGTATCTATAACTAAAATAAGTCTAGATACATCCATTTCTAGGACAAGTATTTCCGGACGGAGGGAGTATTAATTATACCAAGATAGCCGGATTGGCACCGCTTAGTTCATGTAAATGTAATGAAATCCATCATGTTTATATGAAGATCCAGCTTTTTATACGAAATCCTTCATGCTTATATGAAATCAGTCCGTGTTTGCACGAATTTCATCTGGTTGGTAGAGTTGTGAAAATCTATGCCGCTGGCGTTTGATGTCGTCCTCCGCGGAAGGAAACGGGAGGAAATTTGCCGGCTGCCGTTGGAGATGCTCTTATGCTGGAAATAATAGAGTGACATCCAATCCATTTGAGGTAATTGCGTGTATGATTGTCCCTCTATAAAAATTTAATTGCATGTATAGTGTACACGTGACTTGCAGGGTGGCTACAGCTTCGTACAGAAAGTTAAAAAGAAACAAGTCCATCCTTAATCTTGTATTCTAAGTACTCTGTGGGTTCCACTGTCAGTACAGTAGGGAAAGAAGTATATATTAAATAAGTAATATATAATATAAAAATCTAAAGTTAAAGACAGAATTCGAACTCATGTCATCGCGTTGCGTGCATCCGGCACTAACCAGTCCAGCACATTTTTGTTGTGGACCATGCTGCTGATATATCTCCATGTCTACTCTTATACTCCATCCATTCCTAAATATTTGTCTTTTTCAAATTTCAAATGGACTACCACATACGGATGTGTATGTAGACATATATTAGAGTGTAGATTCACTCATTTTGCTCCATATGTAGTCACTTGTTGAAATCTCTAAAAAGACAAATATTTAGGAACGGAGGGAGTAGAAAACAGAGTTGGTGATGATGGTGTGCGTGCCATCCTGCAATATAGGCCGCCGGATTTATATCTAACGGATAGAAAGAAAACTATGGCAATTTTGCAAAAATTTACCCACACCCCTCTCCACGTTCGCAAATACGGCCTTCCCTCATTCATCCCTTTCTCTCACAAGATAAACTACTCATACAAATGCATCTTGATTTTCCGTGCAACGCATGGGAATCTTGCTAGTAGGGAGAAGGAGTTTGTGTGACACATATCTAGCTATATTAAGGGATAGGTAGATAGCATTTGTGCGAGGCATACTTAAAGCATCACGAAGATAAACAAAATTGTGTGCATGCAAGTGCCGGAAAAAATGAAGCGAGAAACAATGTGTTGGAGAGAGAGAGAGAGAGAGAGCAAAATCTCAAAACAAAAGGTGCTCTGTTGGAATCCCATTGTGTGTATTCATATGGTTCCGGAACTCGAGTTAACCTTAGGCATATGTGTGAGAGACATTATTATACTTTGAGACATTAGTGGCTGTGGGTGGGCAGAATTAAAGGGGTGGGCGTGTTCGACAGAGAGAGCGTGTGTGTTTCTGCGTGAGAGACTTGTAGGACGAGGTAGAAAGACGAATTCTATCCTTGACGGAGGGAGAGAAATACACAGAGTGCGCGTGTGTGATTCCGATGACCACAGAGAAATGAGATATGTATGCATGTGAGAGAGATTGCACAATTCATTCACGTAACACTATCTAGCGATCGTGGACGTGCATCGCTTGAACATAAATCAATATCTACTTCGTATCGTGGCCAAAGGTACAATATCGATTCAACACTATAAAGATTGGACACTCACATATCACATTTTTTTCTATTTAAATAAACCTTTTCAGTTGTGCATGCAAAAGTTACAGTGATGTTTCTTCAAACAACCAATGTATCTATCATGTACATGCACCATTGTTACTCTTGCATTCAAAATCATTAGTCTTGGTTGATTTAAGGTTCTATTATGAAGTAATATATGTAATATTCATATATGAATTCAACGGGTACGCCATTTATGAAATGGAGGCTATGTAATCATATGAGGTAACACTTTTAAGTAGCGAACTTCTTTTTGTGCGCCTCTACACTAACACGTCAATGCATTATGTTTAAAGTAAATAACCAATTGCACTAAATTATCTATTTACACGAGAAATACATAGGCTGAGCGTTTGATCCCTTTTTGCGCCACTACACCCGTACGATTGGCCGCGCCCGTGTGAACGTCCAAGTTATCGGCGCATCATCCCGCGTTATTGTCTTTTTTTCTGGGGTGGACACACCAGTTATTAACTGCTGACGCGTGCCCCATGTACACAGTCTCGCATGACCTTCCCGCTAGCACGGTCCAAAATTAGTTGAAACTAGATACGAATGATCCCGCGGGCGGCAAAATCTCCCGCCCCCTTCTAAAATTTCCTCCACCTTAGTATTTAGCATGCGAAATTCCCCTTTTGTCCTTGATGCACGGAGACCAACAGTTACAATACCGCCCTCATCTACATAATAGGTCGGGGCTGCTTTGGTAACTTCCGGTTCCCCCCACTACACGGCACCCCCATTTCCTCTCCCCTCCCGCAAAAACGACTAACTCCACAGCACCAGAGCATCTCACATCACGCCGTCCGTACTTCATCAGCCTTTCTCCCTTCCCCTCTCAAAACCTTAGACTGCTCATCCACCGGCGTACTAGAGCCCATTCACTGCCAGCGGCGTCCACCTAGCCGGATCTGCTTCTGAGGCCGCATCTACCCCTCCCACCTCCCCTAGAAACAAGTAGACTGCTCATCCACCACTGTACCACAACCCATTCAGTGCCGGCCTTGTGCACGGTGCCGGATCTGCTTCGCCGGTACTCTCGTCAACCGCAGCGCATCTGCAGCGGCTCATTCGTACTCCCCACTGGAGACGCTTCGTCCACACCCCCCCGGAGCCGCCCCACCGACGCCCCCGTCGACGGCCTCTGATCCTCTTCGCCGACACCTTCCTCAACCCTACCGGAGCCGCTTCGCCGACAACATCATCAACCCCACCGGAGTAGCTTTGCCTATACCATTTTCAACCCTACCGGGGCCGCTTTGCCAACTCACAAGTCCACGGCCTCAGATCCGCTTCCTCGCACCCTCATCCAACCTACCGGAGCAGCTTCTGACGCCCCGTCCACGGCCGCAGATCGGCATCGTTGACACCATCCTTAACCCAACCACCGAAGCAGCTTCACCTACGCCCTCGTCCACGGCCACAGATCTGCTTCGCCCACACCGTAGTCCACCCTACCGGAGCCGCTCCACAAACACCCTACTCGACGGTTCTAGATCTCCATACCGGACCCCGACAGCCAGCGCAGTGTCATCACCCTTGACGTTTCTAACCTGATTTCCACCGTCTGGCAAGATGCCAAGCACCCGCCACGGCCTAGGTACTTGTCACCTTTAAACCCGTCCAGCATCACCTGCCCGATGTACTTCAAATATACTAACAGGTTGCTTTTACCTGTTATGCAGCTGGCAAAAACTACAAGGACGATGTTTCTTCTGGATCTACCAGCTTGGCCAACCAAGCTCCTGGACCGAGGCATTGCTATGATCTTGTAAGCGTGTCTCTCTTGTATTGTTCTGTGCCTGCCAGCGTGCTTTGCTAGGATTTTTGACCAGTAATCCCTTTGTGCAGACAATGATTTCTACTACTGACTGCTAAATTAGATATGTAGATGTCATACATGATACTACCTCGTACCTCCGTTCCTAAATATAAGTCTTTCTAGAGATTCCAATATAGGCTACATAAGGAGCAAAATGAGTGAATCTACACTCGAAAATGCATCTATATACATCTGTATGTGGTCCATACTGGAATCTCTAAATAGACATATATTTAGGAACAGAGGCAGTACATTACACAAAATCGTAGGTGGCATGTAGGAATTCCAGTACACTACATTAGGCTCCCTTAGAGTGCCTGCTAGTCCAGCACACAGAGTCATGGCTAGTTTATGCTACGCACACAATCATTAATTGGTGGTTTAAATATGTGCAAGGGATATGCAATATATTATCATGTAGAGATGTCTGAAATTAGCCGTGCCAACTTGCAGATTGGGTTACACAATGAAAAAGTACAAGATGTATGTGGCAATTTCATGGAACATCGCAAAAAAAGGAGAGCCAGCGGTGAGCCTATACAGTGTGCTATGGTATGTCACTCCTCCATTGCAATCATCGTGACATGTTATTTGTATGTCAGTTCTATTGGCCAAGTT
Organism: Triticum aestivum; assembly: GCF_018294505.1. Taxonomy (NCBI): domain Eukaryota; kingdom Viridiplantae; phylum Streptophyta; class Magnoliopsida; order Poales; family Poaceae; genus Triticum; species Triticum aestivum. The sequence goes on from NC_057808.1 coordinate 184,175,568, forward strand.
TCTTAGGGACAGTTATTACGAGTTATCCTAAGAAAATAAGCACCTGTGAATATAAGCTCCATGTAATAAGCCAACCAGTTCTTTTCATTGCGTTTTCAGCTTATCTTTGGTATGATAAGTGAAAAGTCTAGATTGCATTATATTTTTTCATTTTGCTGCCCATATGAAAATTAATTTGACTTGCAAACATCACAAATTGAACCCAGTGCAGTAATTAATATGATAGGAAAACAGACCATCACTATTTGCTCAAAATGCACATACAAAGATACCATCTACTTGGCACAATCTACTTTGGTCAATGTTTTCCATGGAGATCCCATTGCCTAATTTAAATGAAAAACGCATGACCCACATTTAAATGAAGAACAATTATTTATTGAAATTCGATGGTCCAAGTGGCTGGTTATTATCATATAGCAGCACCACCTAAAAGCATCATATAGCAGCAGCAGCTCATAGCAACTCATCATACAGCAGCAGCAGCAGTGTGCAATTCATCATATACCAGCAGCAGCTCATAGCAATTCATCATATAGCAGGAGCAGCAGCTCATAGCAATTCATCATATAGCAGCAGCAGGAGCAGCTCATGGCAATTCATCATACAGCAGCAGCAGGAGCAGCTCATAGCAAGTCATCATATAGCATCAGCAGGAGCAGCTCATGGCAATTCATCATATAGCAGCAACAGGAGCAGCTTATAGCAACTCATCATATAGCAGCAGCTCATAGCAATTCATCATATAGCAGCAACAGCAACTCATAGCAATTCATCATATAGCAAAAGCAGCTCATAGCAATTCATCATATAGTAGCAGCAGCAGCTCATAGCAATGCATCATATAGCAGCAGCAGAAGCAGCTCATAGCAATTCATCATATAGTGGATCAGAATGAAAATTTGGAAAAAAATCAGAGGAGATCCTCACTTTGTTGGATGAGCTCATCCTTCAACAGCACCTCAAGGCCACGGCCTGGGAGGTGGGGAGGGGGAATAAGGTGCCTTCTTCCGCAGTGTGGCATCAGCCGTAGTTGTGCAGCGCCTGCCGGAGTAGTGCGTTGGATGAACCAAAGTGGAGCAGCTGCTGGAGACCATGAGAATGAGGGGCGGCACCAGAGGGAGGAGCAGCCAAGGAGATTTGCCCCTACCTGCTGGCCATGTAGCCTAGCTGGACAGAGCATCGTCGAGGACCAGGCTAGATGGGACCAGTGGTGACGGCTTGCTGGAGGAACCCTAGTGCTGCACGCAGGGGATCGAGGTAGAGGAAAAGGGGAGAGGAGATGCAAGCGGGCAGCGCAATGAACGCTTGCGTGTTTGTTTTTACTTGAGGGTGAGGTGTGACGCGGGCGTCACCAGTTGCATTTTGAGTGTAATATAGGAAGACAACAGAGTCATTTCACTATTCCCCTTCCCTTCAATTTTTAGTGAGGTTCTACCCGAAACACCCCCCTCCAAAGTGAAATTAGTTAAGCCCAAGCCCATAACTCAAAAATGACTTCTTTACATCTTTTATGGCTTATTTTGACAATAAGCCCTGAAAAGGCGGAATAGAACTGGCCCTTAACTTGCAATTCAATTGTGCATGCAATGATGAATCACTCCTGCCTGCTATAGTGTACATTTAGGCATCATCATACATGGCATAACCTAATACATGTGCATTCCATTGTAGAATCTGGAATATGCAATGTTTATGTTAGTTCATACGTTGCACATGATGTTTAAATGCCCCTTAAATCTGGTCAGTCAATTGATAGTCTTTAAGCCTCCTTCTTTGCTTCTTTTCTTGATCTGTAAGATTTGCTCACATATCTGTTTAATTGCTTGTTTGCATCAGCCAGTCATACTAGGACTGTTTGCTTTGATTACTCGTTGTTCTTGACCTAACACTCTAACAGAGCTTGTTCACGATTTAAACACTAAGGGCTGCTGTAGTGGGGCCTTTTCTAATTCAAAGGTGACATAAAGGTTTGGCTGTACACTAAAGTAGGCTCTCCAAGAGTACCTGGAGATCCAGTTCGAAGGTATGCCTAGTTTTTACATAGTGCACACATAGTAAATGCTCATTTCATTGTGTGCAAGTGCAAGAGATGCGACATGTTTCATTATGTGGTGTTGTTTTATTATAATCTCATCCTTTTGTGTTCACAGATTGGAAAGTATGCATATTTATCTTCCAAGGAGACGAGTAACTAGTTTGTGTCACCTTGCAGAGGGGGTGCAATGAAGATAAGATTAAGGATTTCCAAGTACAAGATGTTAGGAAGGAGCCTTGCAAGAGAAGTAGGAGCTGCTCTGAGCCTCTTCAACCTGTTAAGGTAAGTCACTGTATCCAACTCAACAGTTTAATTCCTTGTTTGTTTCAGGCATAGTTAATTTGCTCTTTTCAATTGCTTTATTTGTCCTCAGTTAATGATATGCCCAAAGAATGATGCCTGATGTTGGGTACTTGTATAACTATTAGTTGACATAATTAAAGGCCTTACCATTTAATTACTCTGCCGAAGTGTGCCTGAAGCTTTGAAGTCTATTAACCAACTATTATTGAATGAGGCTCACAATCTAGTTTATAATAGGCTAATGATTGCATAGTTTTGCTTGCTGTAGTATGTTTGTATGAAATCATCTGCTGTTCATTATGCTCCCTAAGACTTTAATTGAGCTACAGAATGGCCAACTGCTTGCTTACTTCTATGCAACGTGCTGTCTAAATTTGTAACTTGTTTGTGTTTTGGATTGGGCCCCAACATCATGCTCCTCTGGTGAGCTAAGAGAGATTTCTGTATGCAGGCTGCACATACTACCTTTTTTTATAATTTTTAAAATATCACCTGCTTATGCTTCATGACGTGTAACATTATTGTTAGTCCTGTTTTGCCATGTACAAAATAGTCTGTCTTGCTCGCTTCACTGTTGTAACTATATTTTTGCCCTAGTCATGTGTACTTACAGAAACATTTCAGGATGAAGTGACATCAACACAAAGATCTACGAGCAGTGCGGCATGGCTGTTACCGAATGATTATGGATCGGAATTGGAATGTGTTGATGTTCTCGAGCATCAACTAGAGGTGGCAAGACAATGTGTACATGATTCTGAACGTACAATCAACAAGTTGAGACTGGACATTCAGGTATTAGATGCAGGAATCAAAAAAATGAAACAAGACACTGAGGTAACAATGAAGGAATTGGAGATTTTGCAGACTGAAATTTCTACTATCTAAATCCGGCCAATCCTATTTTCTGAAGAGATTATAGTTCAGATGGTAAGTTATGTTGATGCGCGTCCATGACGTATGAGCTGTATTTGCCCAGTGTATGTAATTTGCTGTTTGTGTATGCTTTATTATTACTGGTGTCGAACCATAATGCCCAGTGGGTATAATCGGCTGTAATTTCTTTATTGTATAGTGTAGGATTATTCTACGTTTCTATGCCTTAGTCTCTTTATATTGTATAGTGTATGTTTTTTAGAGGTGATAGTATAGAGTAGGATAATTCTTTGAATATGCTATATCGTTCAAACGAGGGCCAACTCGCCCAAACATTGTAGTGACCATAGCCCTCCACAGGTTGTACGTTCCATGGGCCATCTACGGGATGGAGATCCCTGGCCTTCTGTGGCCGTCGGATTCGTGGGCCTTCTATGGGCTGTCGGATCCATGGGCCTTCTATGGGCTGTCGGATCCGTGGGCCTTCCATGGGCCAGCGGATCCATGGGCCTTCTATGGGCCGTCGGGTCAATGGGCCTTCTGTGGGTCGTCGGGTCAATGGGCCTTCTACGGGCCGTCTCATCTATGGGCCTTGTACGAGCCGTATAAGGGGCCGTAAATGGGCTAGAGTGGAAATCGTACGTTTTATGGGCTGACCATAACGGGTCGTTAAACGGCCGTATTTGATGATGCTATGAAAATGGCCCAACAGATTAACGGGCCACAAACGGGCCGACTGTATCCACGGGCTGAATTTGGCCCACAAGCAGAAAAGGCCTGTAACGGGCCGTAAGTAAACGAGTGTTGGAAATGAGCCCAAGAATAAATGGGCCCTGAGAAGGCCGAAAGATAACATGGGCTGGAAACGGCCCAACGGTATAATGGGCCGTTAATGGGTATAAAGTGATACAATGTTCATCATGGGCCAATTTTACCACGGGCCGTTAACGGGCCGAGGGTTACTAAGGGCCTCAGATGGGCCAAAAGACGTCATGGGCCATACATGTGCCGGAAGTTAAAATGGGCTGGAATTATATTGGACGGCCCAGATGACGCTACTGGGCCTAATTCGGATAGGCCATAAACGGGCCCTGGGTTAGCAGGCTGTAAATGGGCTATATGCGAACAGGCCGTTAACAGGCTTGCCGTGGGCCGGCCAGCCACCTTTTGACCAAGTCAAACAGGCCGGCCTTTTCACAGGAATGGGCCTCTGTTGGGCCGTGCCACGTGTCGACGTATCATAGGCGCTTTGGGTCCAATGAGTGGATGACATTTGTCCCAACGGTGAGCCGGCACGTGTTTCCTCCAGCCAATGATGATTTTACACGTGGAAAATCCCCATTGGTCGGGGCTGTTAACGGGTTATCAGATCCAAAACCGGACCCGATAGCTTAAAGGCGTTCCGTTACGGTGGATGCCATGTGTCGGTCACCCTTGACGAAAGCACTTCTGTGACACGCGATTTATCATCATGGAAGTGGACACTTCCGTGATGATAATTTTGGTAATGTCATGGAACACTTCTACGACAGCACAGGTATGACTATCTTGATTCTGTCATAAATTTGTCATGGATGTACATGCATGACAGAAAACGTGACCTACTGTGACAAACACGTATCATCACGGAAGTGTATTTTTTTGTAGTGCTTGAACTTGGATCATGAACTGTTTCCATTATAGTTGGGTTAATGCGTCAAAGCACATTGGTACAAAATATGCAATAAGCAACCGGCTATTTCACATGCTACAACCAAAAGGTGAGCTACGTGTGGGTCCTGAAAGCGGATAGAGTAATCGTTGAATTAGCCTCTAGGGCTTCCCGTGTACGCTTGTGCTCCATGTCAATCCGGTGTGTTCATCCTTTGACAGGACCATTAATCAAGCCGTCGAAGGAGGCCCGCATAAGAGAACCCTGAAACAAGGGAAAATGAGATAGTAAAGTTATATGTGTGTCCGGAATCGGTTTAGCCGAACTGTAGATCCCGGGCTAGCTTGTGCCTCCGTCGGTGCCCATGGAATTTTGAGTGCATAATTATGTACGCGTGGTATGAATGCCACTACCTCATCGGGATTGGGACGGAGGCCGAATTGCTAATCGAGCTCTTGACGAGTCGCGTAGTCCTGTTGTAGTGTAGTCCGGACTCTCTTAATGATGTCCAGGGGCTCGACAGCCAGACTATGATGCTGCTTGAGAAGGCCGCTTTGTACCTCTGCTGCTAGGGCGGCGGTGTGCTCCTCTGTCCGGAGGGAGCGTTCTGTGTTTCCGTTGACTGTTATGACGCCGCGTGTACCGGGCATCTTAAGCTTGAGATAAGCATAGTGTGGCACCGCGTTGAATCTAGCAAACGCGGTTCGACCGAGCAGTGCGTGGTAGCCGCTGCGGAAGGGGACGATGTCGAAGATTAACTCTTTGCTTCGGAAGTTGTCTGGAGAACCGAAGACTACCTCCAGCGGATTGAGCCCGTACAATGGGCCTCAACGCCTGGTATGACTCCTTTAAAGGTAGTCTTTGTGGGTTTGATTCGTGAGGGATTAATGCCCATCTTCCGCACGGTATCCTGATAAAGCAGGTTGAGGCTGCCACCACCGTCCATTAGGACTCGTGTTAGGTGAAATCCGTCGATGATTGGGTCGAGGACCAGTGCGGCTGAACCGCCATGCCGGATACTAGTTGGGTGATCCCGACGATCGAAGGTGATCGAGAATGATGACCACAGATTGAATTTTGGGGCGACTGGCTCTACCGCGTAGACGTTCTTGAGTGCTCGCTTACGCTCCCTTTTGGGGATGTGTGTAGCGTATATCATGTTCACCGTTTTGACTTGAGGGGGAAATTTCTTCTGCCCCCCGGTGTTCGGCTGCCGGGGCTCTTCGTCCTCGTCCTCACTTTGTGATCCCTTTTCTTTGTTTTCGGCATTTAAGTTGCCAGCCTGTTTGAAAACCCAACAATCCCTATTGGTATGATTGGCTTGTTTGTCTGGGGTGCCGTGTATCTGGCACAGACGGTCGAGTATGCGGTCCAAGCTGGAAGGTCCCTCATTGTTTCTTTCGTAGGGCTTCTTCCGCTGGCCGGACTTGGAGCTGCATAATCTGGCGTTAACTGTGGTGTCATCGGTGTTATTGCCACTGCTTTGGCGTTTGTGTCTATTGCACCGGAGCTTGCCGGTGTTGTTCTTGGCCTCGGACGGGCCTGCCTCACTGGCTGTGTTTTTGCTACGAGCCAGCCAGCTTTCCTCACCCGCGCAAAAGCGGGTCATGAGTGCCGTAAGGGCTGCCATAGACTTCGGCTTTTCTTCGCCGAGGTTGCGCGCTAACCATTCATCACGGATGCTGCGTTTGAAGGCCGCTAGTGCTTCGGCATCTGGACAGTCAACGATCTGGTTGTTTTTGGTTAGGAACCTAGTCCATAATTTTCTGGCTGATTCTCCAGGTTGTTGAACTATGTGGCTTAAGTCATCGGCATCTGGTGGCCAGACATAAGTTCCTTGGAAGTTATCAAGGAAAGCCTCTTCCAAGTCCTCCCAGCTGCCGATGGAATTCTCAGGAAGACTATTTAGCCAGTGTCGAGCTGGTCCTTTGAGCTTTAATGGGAAGTATTTGATAGCGTGGAGGTCATCTCCTCGGGCCATGTGGATGTGGAGAATAAAATCTTCGATCCACACTGCGGGATCGGTTGTTCCTTCGTATGATTCAACATTGACGGGCTTGAACCCTCAGGGAATTCGTGATCCAGCACCTCATCTGTGAAGCAGAGAGGGTGTGCGGCGCCTCTATAGCGGGCCGCATCACAGCGCACCTCCGATGAAGTCCGTCTGCGGTTATCGGCCCGGGTGTGATTAAGTTTGTCGCGTCCGAATAGGTAGCTATCATCCCGAGTAGGGAAGCGTCCTCGCGATCCGTAGATTGATCTGGTGTGTCCTGCTCTACTGTCCAATTCCTGCCGAAGGTCGTGTGTATGGTCCCGAGCTGTTATGTCCGTGTTTTTGCGAGGCGGTGGGGCGGGCTGTTGTTTGGCCCGAGTTGCCGTTTTATCCCGACCACGGGGTGGTCGATCCGCCGCACTATCCCGACCACGTGGTGGTCGGTCCGCACTACGCGAGGGAGGTATGGGATCTGGTGCCTCCTCATCGAACTGAGGTAGCAGTCTGCGTTTTGGGTAACTCTTGGCTGGGCGCTTGAGGCCGTATTCTTCGGCTGCCAGGACATCGATCCATCTATCGATGAGTAGGTATTGGTCTGCTTGGAGCTGCTGCTGCTTTTTCTTTAGGCTTCTTGTAGTAGCTATGAGCTGGCGCTTAAAGCGCTCCTGCTCGAGGGGTGCCTTAGGCATGATGAAGTCCTCATCGCGAAGGCTCTCATCATCCTCGGAGGGTAGACGATAACTATCATCATCCGGGTCATTGGGTGTGTCCTGTTTATCAGGGTTAACTTGCTCGTTGTCTTGTTCCTCTTGTTCGGATGTTGCTCCAACAGGGTCTTCATTGTTTTCGGCGTCGTCAGGAGTACTATGTTCTCTGGTGCCAGTGTTGCTGTCTTTTGAGCAACGTGACTTACAGCGGCGTTTAGGGCGCCGGCGCCTGGACTGCGTCTCAGAGGGTTTATTCGCATCTGGCTCTTCTTTGTCGTCGCTAGATCCTTTAGGTGTATCAACCATGTACACATCGTACGAAGAGGTGGCCGTCCAACGTCCAGTGAATGGCGGGTCTTGATCATATCACAAGTCTTTCCAGCGGTAACGCGCCGTCAAATCGGACAACCCGACCTTTCCAGCAGTAAGTAAGTTGAATCCGCTACTCCCTCACCCTCCTCGCCTCTCTGTCAAATCGCCTACACGAAAACTGTCGTGCGTACTTCCCGGGAAAAGCCCCGCCCTCAACTTTTAACTACACGAAAATAGTTCGAGCTTGTTCGTTCTATATAAATACAAGTACTGTATGTTTATTCACCCGTGGGGTTGGTCAATGAATGGAGGGCCGGGGAGCACAAGTGAACAATACTACTACTACTACTACTACCTTAAATAGAGGGTCGTAGTTGTAGTAAGTAGGAGTCGTACAGTTACTCACCTTAAATAGAGAGTTTCTTTTATTTAATGCCACATACACAAATTGAAATGCTGGTTGTGGAGAGAAAAAGATAATCACTCCACTATATATGTACGCTGGGGCCTGAGTGCTTGCTTTACTAGGGTTGATCTCTTTATTCTCTCATCCTCTCCAGATCTAAACAAGACAGCGGTAGCAACATTTTCTCTCTGGTCACCGCTGGTCACAGATCCGGCCGGATCCCTTTGGCTGGTGTGTGTAGAGGACCAGGTGCATCGTTCACGTGGTCATCACCAGCGAGGGTGGAAACCCACAGCTGCCGGAGGGGCCCGATCCTCTGCCTGTGTCGTTCTCTCCGACACAACGCCGGCTCAGGAGGTCCTCCGACCCTTCTTCCTCCGTGCCGTATTGTGCGCAGATCCGACCTGCCGCCGCCGACATCCCGACGACCCTCAGGTATAAGTTCTTCGAAAGCGGCCTTGCTCTACTACCCCAGCTCCCCACGTGTTTGCATGTGCATCTTTTTCTACTCCCATCAGCTCTTCCAAAGCCACCTAAATTTTTAGTATTATTAGAGGTAAAGCTACTTCATGCATTCGAATCTAGGACTTGGTTCAAACAACGAAGAAAGGGGGGAAAGTTGTAGCATGAATCTAGGACTTGATTCAAAGATGAAATAATATGGTGAAAGTAGTAGAGACCGGATACCCAACCCGTCTCTTGGTTGAAAAGGGAAATAATGGGAAAACGCAGTACAAACTGGATAAGGAACAGATCTATTATTGGTTGAAAAAAGGATAGAAAGTGGTGGTTGGTGGACAAGTCAACAGAGTATGTCAAGGATTAGATTTGGTGCCCTCACATAGTAAAAGGTCTCCAGGATTAGAATTGCTGCCCTCACATAGTAAAAGGTCTCCAGGATTAGATTTGCTGCCCTCACATAGTAAATGGTCTCCAGGATTAGAATTGCTGCCCTCACATTGTAAAAGGTCTCCAGGATTAGATTTGCTGCCCTCACATAGTAAAAGGTCTCCAGGATTAGATTTGGTGCCCACACATAGTAAAAGGTCTCCAGGATTAGATTTGCTGCCCTCATATAGTAAAAGGTCTCCAGGATTAGATTTGCTGCCCTCACATAGTAAAAGGTCTCCAGGATTAGATTTGCTGCCTCACAGAGCATGAACAAACTCGGCATCACCACTTTATGCCTCCTTGTAGGTATGTTGTGCTGATGCGTCCACTGTCGCATGTCCTTATACTAACCTTTTGTTGTTTTTAATGTAAGGGCGCATGTAAAATGAAGCGATCACACTGTTACCTTAGGGACATGTCTAACCAGCGTTATTGTTAATCTAATGCCTCCAGTGATATGATGCAATTAAACTGTGTTACAAATGGTACTCCTGCTGTTTTCCCCAGTATGATAAGTAAGTTGCTCCTTTACGTTGCTGAGTGTCCTGGTGTCCCCACGGTCCCATGCCCTTAAACCAACTCTTTAGTTGCTGTTGATTTACTGTAGCTGGTAAACAAGCAATGCCACCATTAAAGTAATCCCATATTTGACGAATGTCATTGTTGATCATAATGCTTCCGGTAACATGAAGCATTGCTGAAGTTTTAAAATTTCTACTGTCCTTGCGTGATTGCCATGAACATAATTAAGATGCTTCTTTTCATTTCGTGTATGTTTCGTATATTCTTATTGACCAGCAACTGTTTACTTTCTATCTTTTTGTGCAGATAGGGATATCCATTTCACCTTGTTGTATTGTGACCTTTTGGTGAAGTGCACAAAACACTCTTTTTTTAGAATGAGTGTCTTGTGCAGTTCAACTAAAATGTCACATGGGCAACATCTCTGAATTTTGGTGGAACTGCACAAAATGCTGATTGGAGTTTCCAATATCTCCGTCAAATTCTGCTGGTAATCTCGTGCAACATTTTATTAGCCTTTGCAAGATGAGCCGTCACTGTCACCACAATGGCACTTTATTTTAGTGGAACTCCACAAAAGGATTAGCAAATTATAGTTGCACCTTACATGAGCAGGATAGCCAACCTTAATGTTCCTCAATTTTAGTGCAACTACTAAAGAACCTGCCAGCTCACGAGAGCAAGTACTTCTTGCTAGCTGAATGATGCAATCTTTGCTTCATTTCAGGTGAACTACAGAAAAGGCATATGAATTGAATCATGGTAGTCCAGGAAGGCCTCATCCGAGTGGAGCTACAGGTTGAGTTCAAGGAGTGCCACAATTATAGTAATCACGCTCTTCTTATTAGTGCTGTGCAAACAGTAATACTCAACTACAGATGTTGTGATGGTCAAGAGCATTCACCAAGTTCTTCGGTTGTATGACACAACTAGTCAAGATGGATTTAATCCCGATATTCACTTTATCAAAAGGCTCTAATGGGTTGGTTCTGAATCTTGCAAGCTGGGAATCAATGAGATGTGTAGGCATATCTTTTGTACTTATTATTTGAATCTTATTTGTTGGTTATGAATTTTGCAAGCTAGAAATCAATGAGATGTGTAGGCATTTTTGTTGTACTTATTATTTGGATCTTATTTGTTGGTTCTGAATCTTGCAAGCTAGGAAACACGACATGATGATGCAGAGGACAACAACCATAACAAACAGTTCAAACTTGGTAGTATTATTTGTGTGAAAGTGCCAATACAGACCCGCTCGTGAACCGACGTGTGGCCGGAGTAGGTTTCTTAATGGAGGCGTTTGAATGCGCCGAGGGTGCATCTTCTGCTGGGCGTGCATCAGGCGAGGGATGGGTAGTAACTGTTGTCGCCTGTACACACTCAGTTTACTGTTGAATCCAGTTCCCCAAGAGCTGGAAAATGAACTGCTGCCGCCGCCTACCCACTCGTTCACTTGAAGAGACTCCAATGGTGATCCGAGGGGTGAGCCTGCTGGATATGGACTTCAGCAAGGAGTTCCCCTTTGAGTTCGCAGTTCAGTCCTATGGCTGCACCAAGTTGAATGTGATGTACACCAACGATACAGACTCGGTGAAGCTCTGCCTCGCCAAGTTCAAGCAGTACCTACAGGACGAGAAAGCTCAAGGTCGCAAGACTTAGACCTTGTGCCCATCCATTCGTCTCCTGACAGGGACCAGCGGATCGCCGTCGCCCAGGTATGTCTGCGGGACGAGGTTCTCGTCTACCACTGATGTAGGGCCATCAGAGGTTCTGGAGCATTCACCTGTTTCATCGGCAGTGCCGACTGCACCTTCGCTATGATGGAGAGAAGGAAGAACGCGACGATTCGTCCATCTGGTGCAACAAGCTTGTCGACATCCAGAAGCAATACAAGATCATCGGCAACGGGCAGGAGAAGGACTCCGTGGTTGACCTCGCCGAGACCATCATCGATCCCTGATACGCCAACATGAAAGAAGACAACGATACCAAGGACCTGAACACGTGGGAGGTACCTCTGAATCTAGCCTACATAACCTACGCGGCCAAGGACGCATACGCATGCTATGACATGTACAGGCGAATCTTGGACATGAGGGTGTGTCTGCTTCCCGTAACCGACGAGTACACGGACAGCTGCAGCGTCATGATCAAGCGTGCCAGGAAGGTCTAGATGTTGTACTTTATCTATTTATAGGCACCTTTATCATCTGAGTGTTTCATGCATTAGCCTATGTGTCGTAATTATGTGTTTTGTCCGAAATATTTCTTTTAAGAACACATTAACCTGTTTGCTTTTTTTAGTGGCTATTTGCTTATGTATGTAACTAGTTCACTTGTCCATTTAAAAAAACTAGTTCACTCGGCTGCCGTGCTTTGAATCTCCTTCCTGCCAACATATTCCCCTTCTCAGGTGGACCTAGCAGGTCTCGTACACAGACATATGGGACCAACCACCTATCCATTTGTAGTTCTTTATTTTGTTCAATCTTTCTTCCTCTTCCTATACAGCGGCTGGCCATCCCTCTACTCCCACACATTGTCCGGCGCCGGCAGCTCCACCGGCCCACCCTGCACCCGAACAAGTCAACCCTCGTACTCCCCTCCGCCCGCGTCTTCCCCCGCTCCAGTTCGTTCGGTCCGAGGTCTCGACGTCGTCCTCCTCCTTGGTGCTCTTGCCGCGGCGCCGCCATCTGTCGTTCCCAACATGGTCTGCAAAACAAGAGGAATCGGGAGACAACTATTCGTCGAGAGGCTGACAGTCCGAGGCCCACCAGGTCCATGGCCTAGGTTTTGTTGTTTAACATGGGCAGCCCAGGACATGTTTCAACATTTTTTGGATCCAGCAGGTATCAAGCGGCCTCTGGGCCTCCCAACCTAGCTTGTCTATAACTTCAGCAGCCCAAGTTATGTTTGATTTTTCAAGACGACGCATAGCTCAGTTCTATTTTTCTATAATAATGCAAAACCGAACCTATGTTTTCTATAAGAATGCAAAACTGAACCTATATTTATACCTTATTTTATTACATATATATATAATAGAAACAACATACGGTTCCGTTAAACTTGTCATTCGTCCAACCATTTTATAGACCTTCCCAATTCCTTTATTTTTCGTTTTCATTAATCCTATATCTGAATTTTCTCCCACTTTATTTTTCGATGTAAACCGAGTTTTCTCCCAGTACTTTCCCCTAGAACCAACTCAACTGTCCCACGTCTAGCCTAAAAATTAATAATACCCCACGTCCTATTAACTCATCAAATTAAAATGATATTTTATTTCGTAAGTTGAAAGTTCTTCCAAAATTATAATAATAATTGTTTATATATAACTTGGCAAGTTAACTCCTAGTGATTGCATACATAAGCTTGCAAAGATTTTACTGACCAATGCAGTAATAGACGTGCAATCATGTGTTTATGTTTTTATAACATTTCTCCGTGGAGCCCAACATGATATTTTCACCCTGCCCAGCAAGTCCGCGGATTTCGAGAAAATGCAGATGGGCTTTAAATTCTACCATATATATAAACGGGCTGCATAGATGCTACATCATTGTTTCACCCAGCCCACCAAATGGACTAAAAAACAAATGGACTGGCTGACATGTGGGCTAGTAGGTCGAAGCCTAACAAGGCGTTGGATTTACATCCAACGGCCGAAATTCTTCTTCAATCTCTCGTCTTCTTGCCCCAGCGCTGCCGGGACCGCCTGCTCTAGCCTCCGGCGTCCAGCGGCGTTGTTTTGCGCGCCTCAGCGAAACGCTACCTCGCCGATGGCCAGGCCATCCCTCCACTTCGCACCTCCTGTTATTCTCTGCCGAGTGTAGGCCCACCCCGCACCCGAACCAGTCAAGTTTCCCACTTCTCTCCGTCTGCGACTCCACTGCCGCGTCTTCCCCATCTCCGGGTCGTTCCAGTCTGGGGCCTTGCCGTCGTCCATTGCCTCACTGTGCTTGGCGCGGCGTGGTCAACAAACGAGAGTCATCGGAAGACGGCTGTACTTGGAGAGCCTGACGACTAGGACCCACGAGGTCCATGGTCGCACGCAAGGAAAGTTCCTCCTTATTAAGATGTTTTCTCCCCTGACAGCTGGGACCCACTGGCTGTATCTTCGCACGAAAGGAAGTGCCTCCTTGTTATGCGAAAAAAAACCATTCCTCCCGATGACAGCTGGGACCCGGCAGATTTGGTGGCTGACTTGTGGGCCTACTAAGCAGACGTGTACGCAGGGCTTTGTTAACTTAATGAACAAATGATTCTAGCAGCTGGACCATTGGATGTTAATCCAACAGCCGTGCTCCTTCTTCAACCTCTGTTCTTGCTCCTGTCTCCCGTGGGCGGCAGTGCCCCCGCGCACCCGAACCAGTCAAGTTTCCCACTCCTCTTCATCTGCGACTCCACTGCCGCGTCTTCCCCATCTCCAGGTCGTTCCAGTCTGGGGCCTCGCCGTCGTCCACCGGCCTTGGTGCACTCGGCACAGTGTGGTCAACGTGGTCAACAACCGGGAGTCATCGGAAGATGACTGTATGTGAGAGTCTGACAATGGGGACGCACCACGCCCATGGACGCATGCATGCAACTGCATCCTTTTTACCCTGAAAATAATGTTTTCTCCCCCTGACTGCAAGGACCCACCAGCTACATCTTCGCACGCAAGGAAGTGCGTCCATATTACGGGCAAAAAAATGATTCGCCCCCTGACTGCTGGGACCCACCAGCTACATCTTCGCATGCAAGGAAGTGCCTGAAAGTCGGGACCCACCTGGTTGAAGCGTACGTAGCATTGTCATTCTGGTCGCGAACGTGTATGTACATACGATCGGTCTGTCTGCAGGCTGCAGCGATGAACCGTGGTCGTGTAAAGAAGGGCACGTGTCATAGTAGAGGCGCGCACGTGTAGTAGTAGAGGCGCGCATGTAGCATGTACACGTACGTACAACGGCCATGTTGCAAGAAAGTAAATACGACCACGTACATACATAGGGCCGGGGTCTCGAATGCCTACTCGCGCATACGTACGGCCAGGGCTCCTGTACATGGCTGGGTCGGAACGGAGAAACTGCGTCATCGTCGTGTTCATCGGGAGCCAACCGGCTTGGACGGAACAGGCGATGGAAACGAGGCCTGGCGTACCGCGGAACGGAGGAAATTGCCTTGTGTTCGACCGGCCATGGTCGAAACGGGATCCTGTTCATCGGGAGGGGTCTGGCGTACCGCAGAACGGAGGAAACGGACCTCCTATGGTGGAAACGGGGTCCTGTTGATCGGGAGGGGTGTGGCGTACAGCAAAACGGAGGAAACAGACTTGTGTTGGAGCGCTACGGTCGAAACGCGGGTCCTGTTCATCGGGAGGGGTGTGGCGTACCGCAAAACGGGACTCCACGGGATACTGTTCATCTCCACCGTCGACCTCCTCCAGCCTCCACGGGCTACTGTTCATCCACCGTCGACCTCCTCCAGCCTCCACCTGCGACTGTTCATCCATGGGCTCCTGTTCATCTAGCCTCCACTGGCTACTGTTCAACCAGCCCTCTCCACGGGGTCCTGTTCAACCACCCCTCCATGGGCTACTGTTCATCCAGCCCTCCACCGGCTACCGTTCAACCAGCCCTCCACGGGGTCCTGTTCATCCAGCCCTCCACGGGGTCCTGTTCATCTAGCCCTCCACGGGGTCCTGTTCATCCACTGGCTCAATCGATCGGGGTACTGTTCATCTAGCGACAACGACCTCTACTACCACTGGGTCCTGTTCATCCAACCCCCCACCGGGAACTGTTCATCCAAACCCCCTCAACAACGCTCACTGTTCATCCAGAGGCAGCATCGATCGGCTTCAGTTAGCAGGAGTAGCGAAGGAATCACACTCGGGTTCAGTTAACAGCAAGGGATCGATCGATCGCTCGGGTTCAGTAACGCGTAGCCTGCAGTGCAATCGCTCGGGTTCAGTTAGAGCCCAACGCCTCGCTCGGGTTCAGTTAGAGCCCAACGCCTCGCACACACGCGCGTACATACGAGAGAAATGCGCATCGCTCGGCCCCCGACCACCCACCGTAACCGCGAACTCCCCGATATTTTCCTCGCCCTCGCTTCTACCATGGTTTTTCCGTCATGGACGGCCCAAAGAATGTCATGCAGTTGCGTCTCCGGCCCACCCAGGATGAAAAGCCCATTTTTTGTCATGATTTTTTGTCATAGAAGTAGGACTCCAACACATCTATGAGGATACCGGGTTTTGTCACAATCATCGTCATAGAAGTGTGATAAGTATGACAGAAAAAAAATTCGTTCGGCCCAAAATGTCACGGATGTGTCTTTTTTGTAGTGGGTCGACTAACCATATGAAAAAAGTTAGGCGACTTGCATGTAGACATTCCCATATATTCAGTACTATTATCATAGGTGCTTCGAGACAGACGTGCAAGCAGTGCTCCTCAACCCATCTAGCTAAACGACATGCCACTCATAATTCCAAATTTAGATGCTCAAATACGAATCTTGATGCTGACATGTACTAAAACTGAGAATGTTTAATTGGTCAGTTAATGTTCCTACTTTACTTTCAAAAAGCACATGCACCACATATCGAGGGACAATAGGGAGTTGCTTTCTTTATGTGCTCTGGTTCATCATGTGTGGCCAACCAACATTTTATTGTCCAAAATCTGCTTGCTCTTCTTTAGCATGCTCCTCTTCTGTTCTTCCTTTGTAAGTACTCTCTCTGTACCTAAATATAAGTCTTTGTAGAGATTCCTCCATGGACTACATATGGAGCAAAATGAGTGAATCTACACTCTAAAATGTATCTATATGCATCCGTATGTGATCCATAGTGGAATCTCTACAAAGATTTGTATTTAGGAACAGAGGGAGTATAATAGTTGTACAGTATGTTCCTTGTAGTGAAGAGGAGGAGGGACATTTGCAGTGTACAGATCTATTCGATCGCTTGTCATGGACTCTTTCAACTCTTCGTGTTGGTCTTCATATCGATTGTCATGGATGTTTTCAACTCTTCGTATTCGATTGTATGTGTCACCTTTGAGAGTTAGACTGATAGTAACAGTACTGCGCCTTCAGTTGTAGGGAGCTGGTATACGAAGCCTTTCTAGCCGTACCGACAATAGCACATATATTCCAGCAAGTTCCACTTTCCTGATTTTACTCCTAATGGTTAGGGTTTTCCCATTATATCTACACTACGATCTGCGTAGGTGCTTTGTGTCCTACTAGCAGCTATCCACCCTTTAAAGCTAAATAGCACACCAATCATACGTCCTAAGGTTCTTCAAATATGAATGTGATATGATACTGACATTAGCAAACAGACACACATTTAATTGGTTAGCTAATGCTCCCAATTCTGTTTCCAAATGCATGTGGCCACATATAGAGAGACATCATGGAATTGCATTTGAGCGCTCTGATTCATCATGTGTTGGCAACCAACATTGTATAGAAAGAAGGGGAATCTCAATAATATGCTTCCCCTTCTATTATTTAACATGTCCCTCTTCTGTTTTTTAGTAAGCACAGTATGTTCCTTGTCAGGAAGGGGAGTAGGGACATCTGCAGTCGACAACTCTATTGGGCCGGTTCTGCTAAACGATTTCGCACTTCCAATTGGTCTGCCATAATACCCCGGAAATGGTGGGAGCCGCGCGGTCTTTGATAGAATAAACTGATATTAACAGCTATGCACCTTCAGATGAATAGTGATGGCCTGTAGGTGAATGATAGGCGGCATATTACTAGCGGCAAAACCCTGTGTTTTCTAGCCAGTTCCGCTTTCCCGATTTATTTATGGTGGTTATGGTGTACCCCTATTATCTACACTACGATCTTCCTACTGGCTCTGCGCTCTCGTTATCATGGTTTGGCAATAAACTTTCTATACGGTATATTATGAACCTATCATCTGCCAACTATCCTTACATCTGGGGCTCCCAACAGGGAGCCTATTTTTTGTGTAGTTGTGCCACATTATATTAATCTACTCACCATATTACAGCACACATGGGCTCTCTCATCAAAATCCAGTGATAGCACACTAGGGTTTACAGGGAGCCTCTATTATATTAAAATATCCTATGCATTACAAAGATAATCTCACTACTATTTGTGTTTTCATGTTTTACAGATATTGTACGTAATCACAATGAATATAAGAATGCGCACATCAGAAGAATATTGCGGAACAGTTCATGGTTAACAAGCTTGGCATCCAGGGATTGAGGTCCATTGTGGATGCAATGAAACCCACATGCTCCCGACCTATATATTCGTATTCAGAATATGATCCTAATGACTATTCTGAGCTCAAGGAGTCAAAGACAGATGGCCTATACTGTTCACCCAATAAGGTGCATATTCTAATTTGGCAAGGTTTTATTGGTTGCACATATCTTGCATAAGGTGTCTTTCATTTCTTTTGCTTCATTGCACCGCCATCTGCTTAGTTTACTCATGATATATGTGAAGATGCCATGCCCATCCATTATCAACACCTATTCCATTTGTTGTCATACCATGTTTTTCCATTCAAATGTTGTTCTTGTGTTTCAAACATCCAAAAGGAAGAGGGTGATTGCAGAAAACCTGAAGGAGTACAAGCAAAGTCCTTGAAAAAGGTGGTGCTACCGGAGAAATCACATAGCACCCGACGTATATTGGCGATAGAATCAGCGCCGCAAAACCTAGGATATCGCAACTATGTTGGTCGCTGCTTTGCTCTTGTGAGTACCTATTGTCCTATCGATGTCGTTACATTCATACCTGGTGGATTATGTGACATCATTGTGCATTATAGCTTGCTTATCCACTGTTCACTCCAAATTATCAGATCTATGTTAATGCTTAAATTAATGTAGAATAAACCCAATGCTAATGAAGAAATTTAGTTCTGCATTGTTCTTGTAAGTATCAGCTGTCCTTCATCACTGTACTTATACTTGTCAGCTAGTTCTTCATGTACACTTTGCAGCTTATTTTCCCTTGTCCTCCATTTTTCTACACATCAGATCTACATTTATTCTTGCCAAAATATTGAATGAAACTAATGTTACTGAAGAAGTTTAGCTCCGCATTGCTCTTGTCAGTGCCTTCTACCTGTATGCTATATTTACATTTGTACTCTGCATCTTAAGTTAAATAATCGCCATTTGTTCCTATATTTTCACATCTATATTTACTCTTAAAAAAATGTAGAATAAAGGCAATACTCTTGAAGAAGAGTGTGCGGTAAACTTCTTGAATTGCCCCCCATCAATATGGACAAGGCCTTTATAGAGCATGTCTTCACTACTATTGTAAGTTTGTCCTCCTCGAGCCTTCAAACTTTGTTGTGTATATTTGGATAGCTATGAGTGCAACTGCTATTTATTTTTGGCGTCTGCATCAAATTGCTTTCTCAAAGTTTATAAAGTAGAAGTACACAAACATAAGTTTGTCCTTCTCAATTTCAGTCTTTAGTAGTACAACCTAGTTCCTTATTCATACCATGTAATTAAACTAAACATAGCAATTTATCTTCTTTAGCACTATGTGTATGCTTGTGTTCTTGATCTGTAATCCAGTGGTGTGGTGAAACTACCAACAACAGCACAATGTCATATCCTGCTATGTCTCAACTATGAACAATGCCATATTATATTAATGTTATTTAATCATGTCTCTTTGTTTACCCATCTGAAATGGCACAAATTGACAATACACTCACAATTCATGCTTATACGTTGTTCAGAACTACATCTACGCTTGTGTTCTTGACCTGTAATTGACTGGTCTGGTGAAGCTGGCTGCTCCTGCACAATGCCATTTCCTGTCGTCTTAACTATGAACAATGCCTATTATGTTAATGCTATTTTAAACTGTGTCTCTTTATTTCTGACAAAGAAATGAGATGAATTGACAGCGCTGATGCTTATACGTGCAAAACCTGTTATCTACCTACTTGTTTCTCTTTCAGGGTGACCACTTCTGCTAGGAAGAACTGCCAAAATGATAGTGAGACGAACCCATTGTTTGTCCCTCGAACACATATTCCAGAGGAGATGACAACACATCTTGAGGGTAGGGATACAACCACGAAGTCACATCTTGATGTATTGTCAAACTTACTCAGTTACACA
The DNA here is from genome assembly GCF_018294505.1 of Triticum aestivum. NCBI lineage: Eukaryota > Viridiplantae > Streptophyta > Magnoliopsida > Poales > Poaceae > Triticum > Triticum aestivum. The sequence goes on from NC_057808.1 coordinate 184,195,406, forward strand.
AGCTCGATGAAGTCGCCGCCTGAATCTGTTCGACAACTTCAGTTTGAAATTCAAGCAGAAATACATGCTTCCGCTCAAATCCGACTGGAACTCCAATCTCTATGCAAAATTAACCGTAATTATAGGACGTTTATTGACGCTATGCAGCTTAAGTTGGTGGATATGAGCGCCAAAGAAGCATAGTCTCATCAGGTTGCTAAGCTGCTTGCACTGCAGCTCCTGGGCCGGGCTCACCTTTCTTGAACATGTGTTGAAGTGCTGTCAGTTCTGTCTATTATTTTTCCAGCCTGTTAACTTCCACTAGTGGCGACCTGCCCAGTTTACGTAATCTGCTGTCTAGTTGCCCTTTATTATCACTGGCGGCGAACTTTGATGCCTAGGGGATGTAATATGCTGTAATTTCTTTGTTGTATAGTCTAGGTTTATTCTTCGTCATGATGTTGTAATTTATTTGTTGTTTCTGCTGTCGTCACTCTAAGAAAAGGTCGTAATCTTCGATCGGTGCGCAATGAGCCAATAGGTTAGGTTTGTAAAACAATAATTTCTATACTAAAACTGGCCGGTCACCAATCGCTAGTACGGGCCAAACCGTGGGCCTACAATCATCTTGGGCAATTAGTTAGGTCTAGTCTTAATCTGACCCACTATTAGTTTTGGGCCTTTAAAGGGCCGAGTAAACCGCTTGCCTCAATTGGGCCTGAAAATTATAGGCTTTTAACGGATTGAGAACTGATTCAGCCCTAATTGTGGAGAACAAATCACGGGCCGACAATGTGTTGTAATATAAATGGGCCCATTATTGGGCCATTCGGATGACGGGCCATTAACAGGGTGAAATGTTTTTGGGCCTTGGCTGACCCAATTACATGACAGGCGGGAAGCAGGCCGGATGTATAACGGGCCTAAATTAGGCCCAACACTCTCAAGGGCCTTTAACGGGCCAATAGGCAGTTTGGGCTAGAATATATCCACGAAGACTACGGGTCGTTAAGAGGCCGAAAGTAACTACGGACAATAATTAGGCCCAGGTGCAAGTCGGGCCTTTAAATGGCTGAAAGTGAAACCGGGCCGAAAGAGGCCCATATGTAGACAGGACCGCTGACAGGCCGAAACTAATATCGGGCCGAACTGTTAAATGGTCCATTAAGAGGCCAAAGAGCAAATCAGACCGCCAATGTGCCCGATGGCCTAGTAGCTGTTAAAAGGGTCGTATCTGTTATAGGCCGTAATTTGGCCCAAGATATAAAAGTCAGTTAACGGGTCGGATCAGGTGTGGACCGTAATTTGGCCCAAACTATTGCAGGTTGTTAACGGGCCGGATCTGATATGGGCCGTAAACTGGCCCAGAATATTGCAGTCATTTAACGGCCCGTATATGATGTGGTCTATAATTTGGTCCAGAAATTGTTAGGCTGTTAACGGGCTGACCCATTAGATCTGACGAAATCTTGTGGTCATGTTCCTGGGCTGGCTTTTAGAATTATATGGGCCTCTATTGGGCCATCCCACATGTCAACATTTCATTGGCGATTCTTGTCGAATGGACGGTTGACATCTGTCCCAACGCTGAGCCGACACGTGGTTCGTCGGTGAATGAGAATTTTACACGTGGAAAATCGCCATTGGTCCGGGCTGTTAATGGGTTATCAGATCCAAACCGGAACCCGATAGCTTAACGGCGACCCGTTACGGTGGATGCCACGTGTCGGTCACCCTTGACGAAAGCACTTCTATGACGAGCGATTTATCATCATGGAAGTGGACACTTCCGTGATGATAATTTTGGTAATGTCATGGAACACTTCTACGACAGCACAGGTATGACTATCTTGATTCTTTCATAAAATCGTCATGGATGTACATGCATGATAGAAAATGTGACCTACTATGACAAACACTTATCATCACGGAAGTGTATTTTTCTTGTAGTGCAAGCTCCTCAGGATGGCGCTCCCGAGGTGTAACAGCCTGGTTTTTGGCCCTTTTCTTTTTCTTTTGATTTATTTGGTTTTTGCTCTCCTTTTCTTTTTGGAGTGGTTCTATGGCCTTGCAACCTGGGAGATCATCATCATTTCCTCTCCCAAGTGGTTCACCATTCTCAAAACTTTCGCAAGATCATGTCATTTCTATTCTAGCCCAAACCTGAAGTTCTTTTCTAGGGAATATTCCTTTTTTCTATTAAAGGAATAACCCTGTTTGCCCTAGGTTGTGAAGAAATCTATATTTATGTCACACCCAAAATTCCCAAATAATTCTCAAAATTTCTTTGGGTCATATGTTGATCAAATATTCCCAAACTTTCCTGTGCTAGCCCAAAAATAATTCCCCAATAATTATTCTTCATTTCTGTCCAGTGTGGCTTTTTGTGATGGAAGTGCCACCTATATTTTCTTGTTGGCTCCAAAAGTTTTTGGGCATGCTTTTACATCCAAATCATTGACCCATGCAAAAATTCAAATTTATTTGCCTAGCCAATCTTCCTCAGCAATTTTTCAAACTTTCTGTCAGACAGAAGGCATTGTGAAGTACTAGCTAGGAGTATCCAAATGATTTGAAATTTTGCACACTTCTTCATGTGCTCATATTAACCCACTCCTCCAAATTTTCGATCCATCCAATCATCTAGGTGAGCACAGGATCAAATCTTTGATTCTGTTAATATTTTCAGGTTGTGAAGCAAGTATATTTTATATTGCTTCATTTTGTCTAAAATTTTATGAGAGCATTCTCATGACCATAAAACCTCTCTCCGCGAAATTTGAGATCAATTCATGCAGCCAATAATTCTCTAGAATTTTCCCAAGTATCTTAACAATGAGGAAGTTTGTGAAGCAAGTACCATTTTGGCGCATCCAATTGGTATGAAATTTTTACAGCGTCATTATATGTCCAAATCATCAAGACTTGCCAAATTTCAGCTCAAGTGGATGCTTCATTTGAGTGCATCATCTTGATCTCTTTTCTGGACCATTTTGGTTAGTTGCAAAGCAAGTATATTAATCCTTGGTCCATTTCTCCTCAAATTCCCCAGGATTGTAGTCTTTCCTAAGCTAATCACCCCAGACAACACCATTGACCTCAATCAATTTTCTTTTGATCAGCAGTGCACAGCCAAGTTTGATACAATAAACTTTACTCGAAGCCTCACACGTCTCCTTGGCTCCTTCTCTTGATATTTAACTTCTGGGATGCCTTGGGAATCAAGGACTAGCCACCACACAAGGTTTGCAATCCCCTTGTGACCACCCTTTGCATTGTCTCGTGGTGACCGCATGGATTTTTGCCCATGCACGTGCTCTGGCACCTCTGCCTCTTCCTCTCAGCTCGTTCACTCGAACCCTCGTCCCCTAGCCATGTCCAGCGCCTTCCTCTCGTCGTTGCCGTCCCCCTAGACCCCTCTCCCCCTCCAGAAACCTCCTCGTCGGTGCTCGCCGACGCATGCCCACGGGCGAACAGTGGCTGTTGGAAATATGCCCTAGAGGCAATAATAAATGGTTATTATTATATTTCCTTGTTCATGATAATTGTCTATTGTTCATGCTATAATTGTGTTATCCGGAAATCGTAATACATGTGTAAATACATAGACCACAACATGTCCCTAGTAAGCCTCTAGTTGACTAGCTTGGATCAACAGATAGTCATGGTTTCCTGACTATGGACATTGGATGCCATTGATAACGGGATCACATCATTAGGAGAATGATGTGATGGACAAGACCCAATCCTAAGCATAGCACAAAAGATCGTGTAGTTCATTTGCTAGAGCTTTTCCAATGTCAAGTATCATTTCCTTAGACCATGAGATCGTGCAACTCCTGGATACCATAGGAGTGCTTTGGGTGTACCAAACGTCACAACGTAACTGGGTGACTATAAAGGTACACTACGGGTATCTCCGAAAGTGTCTGTTGAGTTGGCACGGATCGAGACTGGGATTTGTCACTCCGTATGACGGAGAGGTATCTCTGGGCCCACTCGTTAATGTATCATCATAATGAGCTCAATGTGACCAAGGAGTTAGCCACGAGATCATGCATTACGGTACGAGTAAAGTGACTTGCCGGTAACGAGATTGAACAAGGTATTGGGATACCGACGATCGAATCTCGGGCAAGTAACGTACCGATTGACAAAGGGAATTGTATACGGGATTGATTGAATCCTCGACATCGTGGTTCATCCGATGAGATCATCGTGGAACATGTGGGAGCCAACATGGGTATCCAGATCCCGCTGTTGGTTATTGACCGGAGAGGCGTCTCGGTCATGTCTGCATGTCTCCCGAACCCGTAGGGTCTACATACTTAAGGTTCGGTGACGCTAGGGTTGTAGAGATATTAGTATGCGGAAACCCGAAAGTTCTTCGGAGTCCCGGATGAGATCTCGGACGTCACGAGGAGTTCCGGAATGGTCCGGAGGTGAAGAATTATATATAGGAAGTCCAGTTTCGGCCACCGGGAAAGTTTCGGGGGTTATCGGTATTGTACCGGGACCACCGGAAGGGTCCCGGGGTCCACTGGGTGGGACCACCTATCCTGGAGGGCCCCATGGGCTGAAGTGGGAGGGGAACCAGCCCCTAGTGGGCTGGTGCGCCCCCATGGGCCTCCCCCTGCGCCTAGGGTTGGAAACCCTGGGGGTGGGGGGCGCCCCACCTAGCTTGGGGGGAAGTTTCCCCCCCATGGCCGCCGCCCCCCATAGATGGGATCCCAGGGCGCGCCCCCCAAGGGGGCCTATATAAAGGGGGGAGGGAGGGCTGCTGAACCCTAGCCCCTGGCGCTTCCCTCTCCCTCCCGTGAAACTTCTCTCTCCCGCTTGCGCTTGGCGAAGCCCTGCCGGGATCCCCGCTACTTCCACCACCACGCCGTCCTGCTGCTGGATCTCCATCAACCTCTCCTTCCCCCTTGCTGGATCAAGAAGGAGGAGACGTCGCTGCTCCGTACGTGTGTTGAACGCGGAGGTGCCGTCCGTTCGGCGCTCGGTCATCGGTGATTTGGATCACGACGAGTACGACTCCATCAAACCCGTTCACTTGAACGCTTCCGCTCGCGATCTACAAGGGTATGTAGATGCACTCCTTTCCCCTCGTTGCTAGTAAACTCCATAGATGGATCTTGGTGATGCGTAGAAAATTTTAAAATTCTGCAACTATCCCCAACAGTGGCATCATGAGCCAGGCCTATGCGTAGTTACTATGCACGAGTAGAACAAAAAGCAGTTGTGGGCGTAGATGTTGTCAATTTTTCTTGCCACTACTAGTCTTATCTTGTTTCGGCAGTATTGTGGGATGAAGCGGCCTGGACCGACCTTACACGTACGCTTACGTGAGACAGGTTCCACCGACTGACATGCACTAGTTGCATAAGGTGGCTAGCGGGTGTCTGTCTCTCCCACTTTAGTCGGAACGGATTCGATGAAAAGGGTCCTTATGAAGGGTAAATAGAAATTGGCATATCACGTTGTGGTTTTACGTAGGTAAGAAACGTTCTTGCTAGAAACCTATAGAAGCCACGTAAAAACTTGCAACAACAATTAGAGGACGTCTAACTTGTTTTTGCAGCATGTGCCTTGTGATGTGATATGGCCAAAAGGATGTGATGAATGAGATATATGTGATGTATGAGATTGATCATATTCTTGTAATAGGAATCACGACTTGCATGTCGATGAGTATGACAACCGGCAGGAGCCATAGGAGTTGTCTTTATTTTTTGTATGACCTGCGTGTCATTGCATAACGCCATGTAAATTACTTTACTTTATTGCTAAACGTGTTAGCCATAGAAGTAGAAGTAATCGTTGGCGTGACAACTTCATGAAGACACGATGATGGAGATCATGGTGTCATGCCGGTGACGAAGATGATCATGGCGCCCCGAAGATGGAGATCAAAGGAGCAAAATGATATTGGCCATATCATGTCACTCTTTGATTACATGTGATGTTTATCATGTTTTGCATCTTATTTGCTGAGAACGACGGTAGTAAGTAAGATGATCCCTTATAATAATTTCACGAAAGTGTTCCCCCTAACTGTGCACCGTTGCGAAGGTTCGTTGTTTCGAAGCACCACGTGATGATCGGGTGTGATAGATTCTAACGTTCGCATACAACGGGTGTTGACGAGCCTAGCATGTACAAACATGGCCTCGGAACACACGCAATACACTTAGGTTGACTTGACGAGCCTAGCATGTACAGACATGGCCTCGGATCACGGAAGACCGAAAGGTCGAGCATGAGTCGTATAGAAGATACGATCAACATGGAGATGTTCACCGATCTTGACTAGTCCGTCTCACGTGATGATCGGACACAGCCTAGTTAAGTCGGATCATGTTTCACTTAGATGACTAGAGGGATGTCTATCTGAGTGGGAGTTCATTGAATAATTTGATTAGATGAACTTAATTATCATGAACTTAGTCTAAAATCTTTACATATGTCTTGTAGATCAAATGGCCCACATTGTCCTCAACTTCAACGCGTTCCTAGAGAAAACCAAGCTGAAAGATGATGGCAGCAACTATACGGATTGGGTCTGGAACCTGAGGATCATCCTCATAGCTGCCAAGAAAGATTATGTCTTAGAAGCACCGCTAGGTGAAGCACCCATCCCAGAGAACCAAGACGTTATGAACGCTTGGCAATCACGTGCTGATGATTACTCCCTCGTTCAGTGCGGCATGCTTTACAACTTAGAACCGGGGCTCCAAAAGCGTTTTGAGAAACATGGAGCATATGAGATGTTCGAAGAGCTGAAAATGGTTTTCCAAGCTCATGCCCGGGTCGAGAGATATGAAGTCTCCGACAAGTTCTTCAGCTGTAAAATGGAGGAAAATACTTCTGTTAGTGAGCACATACTTAGAATGTCTGGGTTACACAACCGCTTGTCTTAGCTGGGAGTTAATCTCCCGGATGACGCGGTCATTGACAGAATCCTTCAGTCGCTTCCACCGAGCTACAAGAGCTTTGTGATGAACTTCAATATGCAGGGGATGGAAAAGACCATTCCTGAGGTATATTCAATGCTGAAATCAGCGGGGGTGGAGATCAAAAAGGAACATCAAGTGTTGATGGTGAATAAAACCACTAAGTTCAAGAAAGGCAAGGGTAAGAAGAACTTCAAGAAGGACGGCAAGGGAGTTGCCGCGCCCGGTAAGCCAGTTGCCAGGAAGAAGTCAAAGAATGGACCCAAGCCTGAGACTGAGTGCTTTTATTGCAAGGGAAGTGGTCACTGGAAGCGGAACTGCCCCAAATACTTAGCGGACAAGAAGGCCGGCAACACCAAAGGTATATGTGATATACATGTAATTGATGTGTACCTTACCAGTAATTGTAGTAGCTCCTGGGTATTTGATACCGGTGCGGTTGCTCATATTTGTAACTCAAAACAGGAGCTGCGGAATAAGCGGAGACTGGCAAAGGACGAGGTGACGATGCGCGTCGGGAATGGTTCCAAGGTCGATGTGATCGCCGTCGGCACGCTGCCTCTACATTTACCTACGGGATTAGTTTTAAACCTCATTAATTGTTATTTAGTGCCAGCTTTGAGCATGAACATTGTATTTGGATCTCGTTTAATGCGAGATGGCTACTCATTTAAATCCGAGAATAATGGTTGTTCTATTTATATGAGAGATATGTTTTATGGTCATGCCCCGCTGGTCAATGGTTTATTCTTAATGAATCTCGAACGTGATGTTACACATATTCATAGTGTGAATACCAAAAGATGTAAAGTTGATAACGATAGTCCCACATAATTGTGGCACTGCCGCCTTGGTCACATTGGTGTCAAGCGCATGAAGAAGCTCCATGCAGATGGACTTTTGGAGTCTCTTGATTACGAATCATTTGACACGTGCGAACCATGCCTCATGGGTAAGATGACCAAGACTCCGTTCTCCGGAACAATGGAGCGAGCAACCAACTTATTGGAAATCATACATACCGATGTGTGCGGTCCAATGACTGTTGAGGCTCGCGGAGGAAATCGTTATGTTCTCACTCTCACTGATGACTTAAGTAGATATGGGTATGTCTACCTAATGAAACACAAGTCTGAAACCTTTGAAAAGTTCAAGGAATTTCAGAGTGAGGTTGAGAATCAACGTGACAGGAAAATAAAGTTCTTACGATCAGATCGTGGTGGAGAATATTTAAGTCACGAATTTGGTACGCACTTAAGGAAATGTGGAATCGTTTCACAACTCACGCCGCCTGGAACACCTCAGCGAAACGGTGTGTCCGAACGTCGTAATCGCACTCTATTGGATATCGTGCGATCTATGATGTCTCTTACCGATCTACCGCTCTCATTTTGGGGCTATGCTTTAGAGACTGCCGCATTCACTTTAAATAGGGCTCCGTCGAAATCCGTTGAGACGACGCCGTATGAATTATGGTTTGGGAAGAAACCTAAGCTGTCGTTTATAAAAGTTTGGGGATGCGATGCTTATGTCAAGAAACTTCAACCTGAAAAGCTCGAACCCAAGTCGGAAATATGCGTCTTCATAGGATACCCTAAGGAAACCATTGGGTATACCTTCTACCTCAGATCCGAAGGCAAGATCTTTGTTGCCAAGAATGGGTCCTTTCTGGAGAAAGAGTTTCTCTCGAAAGAAGTGAGTGGGAGGAAAGTGGAACTTGATGAGGTGATAGTCACCCCTTCCGAACCGGAAAGTAGTGCAGCGCGGGAAGATGTTCCTGTGGTGCCTACACCGACTGGGGAGGAAGTTAATGATGATGATCATGAAGCTTCGGATCAAGTTACTGCTGAACTTCGTAGGTCCACAAGGACACGTTCCGCACCAGAGTGGCACGGCAACCCTGTCCTAGAAATCATGTTGTTGGACAACGGTGAACCTTCAAACTATGAAGAAGCGATGGCGGGCCCGGATTCCGACAAATGGCTAGAAGCCATGAAATCCGAGATAGGATCCATGTATGAAAACAAAGTATGGACTTTGACTGACTTGCCCGATGATCGGCGAGCCATAGAAAATAAATGGATCTTTAAGAAGAAGACAGACGCGGATGGTAATGTGACCATCTATAAGGCTCGACTTGTCGCTAAGGGTTATCGACAAGTTCAAGGGGTTGACTACGATGAGACTTTCTCACCCGTAGCGAAGCTGAAGTCCGTCCGAATCATGTTAGCAATTGCCGCATTCTATGATTATGAGATATGGCAAATGGACGTCAAAACGGCATTCCTTAACGGCTTTCTTAAGGAAGAATTGTATATGATGCAGCCGGAAGGTTTTGTCGATCCTAAGAATGCTAACAAGGTATGCAAGCTCCAGCGCTCCATCTATGGGCTGGTGCAAGCATCTCAGAGTTGGAACATTCGATTTGATGAGATTATCAAAGCGTTTGGGTTTACACAGACTTATGGAGAAGCCTGTGTTTACAAGAAAGTGAGTGGGAGCTCTGTAGCATTTCTCTTATTATATGTGGATGACATACTATTGATGGGAAATGATATAGAATTCTTGGAAAGTATAAAGGCCTATTTGAATAAGTGTTTTTCAATGAAGGACCTTGGAGAAGCTGCTTATATATTAGGCATCAAGATCTATAGAGATAGATCAAGACGCCTCATTGGTCTTTCACAGAGTACGTACCTTGACAAGATATTGAAGAAGTTCAATATGGATCAGTCCAAGAAGGGGTTCTTGCCTGTATTGCAAGGTGTGCAATTGAGCATGGCTCAATGCCCGACCACGGCAGAAGATAGAGAAAAGATGAGTGTCATCCCCTATGCCTCGGCCATAGGGTCTATTATGTATGCCATGCTGTGTACCAGACCTGATGTAAACCTTGCCATAAGTTTGGTAGGAAGGTACCAAAGTAATCCCGGCATGGAACACTGGACAGCGGTCAAGAATATCCTGAAGTTCCTGAAGAGGACTAAGGATATGTTTCTCGTTTATGGAGGTGACGAAGAGCTCATCGTAAAGTGTTACGTCGACGCTAGCTTCGACACAGATCTGGATGACTCAAAGTCACAAACCGGATACGTGTATATTTTGAATGGAGGGGCAGTAAGCTGGTGTAGTTGCAAGCAAAGCGTCGTGGCGGGATCTACATGTGAAGCGGAGTACATGGCAGCCTCAGAGGCAGCGCAAGAAGCAATCTGGATGGAGGAGTTCATTACCGACCTAGGGGTGATTCCCAATGCGTCGGGCCCGATGACTCTCTTCTGTCACAACACTGGAGCTATTGCCCTTGCCAAGGAGCCCAGGTTTCACAGGAAGACCAGGCATATCAAGCGTCGCTTCAACTCCATTCGTGAAAGTGTTCAAAATGGAGACATAGATATTTGTAAAGTACATACGGACCTGAATGTAGCAGATCCGTTGACTAAACCTCTCCCTAGAGCAAAACATGATCAGCACCAGAACTCTATGGGTGTTCGATTCATCACAATGTAACTAGATTATTGACTAGTGCAAGTGGGAGACTGTTGGAAATATGCCCTAGAGGCAATAATAAATGGTTATTATTATATTTCCTTGTTCATGATAATTGTCTATTGTTCATGCTATAATTGTGTTATCCGAAAACCGTAATACATGTGTGAATACATAGACCACAACATGTCCCTAGTAAGCCTCTAGTTGACTAGCTCGTTGATCAACAGATAGTCATGGTTTCCTGACTATGGACATTGGATGTCATTGATAACGGGATCACATCATTAGGAGAATGATGTGATGGACAAGACCCAATCCTAAGCATAGCACAAAAGATCGTGTAGTTCGTTTGCTAGAGCTTTTCCAATGTCAAGTATCATTTCCTTAGACCATGAGATCGTGCAACTCCCGGATACCGTAGGAGTGCTTTGGGTGTACCAAACGTCACAACGTAACTGGGTGACTATAAAGGTACACTACGGGTATCTCCGAAAGTGTCTGTTGAGTTGGCACGGATTGAGACTGGGATTTGTCACTCCATATGACGGAGAGGTATCTCTGGGCCCACTCGGTAATGCATCATCATAATGAGCTCAATGTGACTAAGGAGTTAGCCACGGGATCATGCATTACGGTACGAGTAAAGTGACTTGCCGGTAGCGAGATTGAAAAAGGTATTGGGATACCGACGATCGAATCTCGGGCAAGTAACGTACCGATTGACAAAGGGAATTGTAGACGGGATTGATTGAATCCTCGACATCGTGGTTCATCCGATGAGATCATCATGGAACATGTGGGAGCCAACATGGGTATCCAGATCCCGCTGTTGGTTATTGACCGGAGAGGCGTCTCGGTCATGTCTGCATGTCTCCCGAACCCGTAGGGTCTACACACTTAAGGTTCGGTGACGCTAGGGTTGTAGAGATATATGTATGCGGAAACCCGAAAGTTTTTCGGAGTCCCGGATGAGATCCCGGACGTCACGAGGAGTTCCGGAATGGTCCGGAGGTGAAGAATTATATATAGGAAGTCCAGTTTCGGCCACCGGGAAAGTTTCGGGGGTTATCGGTATTGTACCGGGACCACCAGAAGGGTCCCGGGGGTCCACCGGGTGGGGCCACCTATCCCGGAGGGCCCCATGGGCTGAAGTGGGAGGGGAACCAGCCCCTAGTGGGCTGGTGCGCCCCCATGGGCCTCCCCCTGCGCCTAGGGTTGGAAACCCTGGGTGTGGGGGCGCCCCACCTCGCTTGGGGGGGGGGGGGGTTTCCCCCCTTGGCCGCCGCCCCCCCATAGATGGGATCCCAGGGCCGGCGCCCCCCAAGGGGCCTATATAAAGGGGGGGAGGGAGTGCTGCTGAACCCTAGCCCCTGGCGCCTCCCTCTCCCTCTCGTGACACTTCTCTCTCCCGCTTGCGCTTGGCGAAGCCCTGCAGGGATCCCCGCTACTTCCACCACCACGCCGTCGTGCTGCTGGATCTCCATCAACCTCTCCTTCCCCCTTGCTGGATCAAGAAGGAGGAGACGTCGCTGCTTCGTACGTGTGTTGAACGCGGAGGTGCCGTCCGTTTGGCGCTCGGTCATCAGTGATTTGGATCACGACGAGTACGACTCCATCAACCCCGTTCACTTGAACGCTTCCGCTCGCGATCTACAAGGGTATGTAGATGCACTCCTTTCCCCTCGTTGCTAGTAAACTCCATAGATGGATCTTGGTGATGCGTAGAAAATTTTAAAATTCTGCAACGATTCCCAATAGTGGCGACATGGCATTAATGGCATTCGTTTCTTCGTCCCCGTGCTCCCTTGGCGTCCTATGCCCCGTGGGACCCTCCAGTGCTCCTCCCCCGTCGCCTACCAGCGAGCTCGGGTGCATGCACACGCGTCCGTGACGACGCCAGCGCGACACCTCCCGCCCCTGCCTATATAAGTCCTCCTCGATCGTGGTTCTCTTCACTAGCAACCTCACCGCACTCCCCAACACCTTCCCGATTTCTTCCCTAAACTCCAAGAGCTCCCGAGCCCTCCAATGGCTGCCTTGGTTGCCGGTGGCCACGACCTAAATTCGGGCAAGCCCGAGCCCTTCTCTTCCTTCTACCAGCACCAATAGATCATCCAGACACCGGCTCATCTCCCCCACCTCTCCAGGAGTCGCCGGAGCCCCTATGGTCGCCGTCCCAAAGACTAGCTGCCGCCTCCCCTACTTTTTGTTCCCCGCGACGCTGCAGCCCTGGCCTTCCCCAGCGTCCGCATATGGCCGGGATGGATGCGGTGCTCCGCACTGATGCCACCGGTGCCAGCGCTGAGGCCGGAGATGGTCGGAGTCGCCCGGGCCATCGCCGGAGCGCCCTGCCTTGCCTCTGTTTACCGAAGGGAGGAAGAAGGAAACGGGAGGAGATAGAAAAGGCACGGGCCCCACCAGTTAGTGTCCTAGAAGCCCAGCCCCGCCACTACCTAGCTGGATAAGTGGAAGCGCATTCACGCGGATGCATTTTCCCATCTGGAAGACGTATTTGGGTGCGGCTTAGGCCAGGAATGCACTTTCCTTTCAGAAAAGCGTATTCTGGCAAATTTGTTTTCTGTTTTTCCACTCAGGGGCCTGTTTGTGGATATATGTTTATAGATAGGTCCCTGACAGTCAAACCTTTATAACTTTTTCCTCACAACTCCAAATGAGGTGATTCCAAAGCCCACTTCTTCATATCGTCGAGCCCATGTTGTTGGTACAATTTTCACCATGTGTTAAAATTCTGAAAATGACCATTTTCCCTTGCACTAAATCAGCCCCCTTCGAGAGAGAACGTTTTCCGGCAATTCTTTCCGCGAGCTTCTCGCACTTCTTCCCGATGAATCCCTTCACCCCAGGCAAGCCACACCCTCCATTTGCATGATTGAAATGCAGTGACATGGTTTAACTTATTTGAACTTATTTAAAATATTGTTTTAGCTACTTGTGACTTGTTCATGGCATCTCTCGGAGTATTATGTTGATCTTGCTATTGCCATGATATTGCTTGGAGTTCTAGGATTAATATTTTGCATCTTATGTTGATGACATGTTGCCTTTGGATTCTTAGTGGCTATTATGATTATTTTCATGATGGTATTATGCTTTGGAGTATTACTTTGGATGTCATGTTGCGTTTGGATTATTAGTGGCTGGCATTATTTTCATCATGATGATAGTTGATATTAAGTTTTGGAGTATGGTTTTGAAGATAATGCTTGCATGTCGATCTTAGCCAGATAGTTTGCTCTTGCTATTGGTTTAGTAGGTTCTTAGTACTTGGATTCATCATGATCTTAGTTGATATGCTACCCTTGGAGTTTTAGGTTATGATGATAGTATGCTCTGGATTATTTGTTGGATATTGATATGACTCAGATTACATGTTGATATGATATCGGAGTATCATTTCTCGCAAGATATATTTTTGGGGACAAATTCCGTCATTAAGTTGGTTAGGTGACACCGAACCGGGCTTTTCCAGTGCAACCACATTTGCCTTTTGTGGGAAGGCCCTAATGTGGCCTATTGTCATGTCTCTCGCCGGTGCCTCCAGTGAGGGAAGGTTATGGGCGTGCGTTACCCTAATCAGGTAAGCAGACATAACCTTGTGTACCCGTAGTTGTTGTTAGGTTCCTTTTTGTCCCCGTTTGGGACCGTTTTTGTTTTGCCACAATGATGGCCGTTGATGCCTTTGGTAGGCATGGGCCACCCATGACTTATCCTAGAAGGGAGTTGGTTGGAGTGGCCGGGAGAGTGTCATGGCGATAGATCAGTTTTGTCGGAATGACGTTGGTCCAGACGTATGGGAGTGTGAGGCCATGGGTTCCGTGGTGTGGGTAAAGTGCGCTACCTCTGCATAGTGTGTGTGTGTTTAATCTATCGATAGCCACGTCCTCGGTCATGGGCATAAGTTAGTACTAGGTCACACCGTTCGATCAACACTCACATGATGGAATGACTTATAGGTGATTTATATGTTGATATTGTGAGCAGTAACAGTTTGGCAGGATGTTGATGATGATGTTGGGATGATCTTGAGGATGATCATTCAGTTTGTGATGTGGTCACAAGGTGATCATGTGGATGTTGATCACGAGTTGATCAGGTGGATCACGAGGTGATCGAGATGGTATATTGCTTGGCCGGTTAGCCAAGAGTGAGATGGTTCATTGAGATTAGGATGTTGGTTTATCAGTATTGTAGTAGTTTCATGCTTAGTAGTTGCTTTCATATCATAGTAGTTGTTAATTAACCTGTTTAATGCCGTGTTGTTGTTTTGCCTTGATGCTTTTGGTTGTCGTGAGCTTGCAAGTACATTCAATGTACTGACCTGGCGTGTCATCCAGATTGCAGGTGATGCCGTGATTGATTGTTTGTCATGGTTTCCGTTCGTGCGAGCTAGATCGTGTCCCAACCAGAGTCCCTGCGGAGTGGAGTTCACCACCTTTGTCATTCTTCTGCTACTAGAAGTATTCCGCTGCTAGCATAAAGCAAGTGTAGTATCGCATGCGTAGTGTCGCCATGCTGATGTGACCTTTTGTAACATCAGACCCTTGTATTATTATCCTTTGTAATAAGAGCTGATTTGTTCTATGTCAAGCAGTGTCGTATTCCAGAAGACTTCATCTCGATCTCTGAGCTGGAATACGGGGCATTCCGGTTTCTCTGAGCTGGGGTGACACATGAGGCCTCGGCTGCCCCAGCAGATGATCAAGCTCCACAGGATGGCGCTCCTAAGGCCTCGGCTGCCCCGGCGGACGACCGAGCTCCTGAGGTACCCCGGTCTCGAGAGGTACAGGACCCCGCCGGCACCTCCACCCTAATCCAACACCCAGTGTCCTTCGTTAGCAAGGTGTTGCGCGATGCGCGAGCATGCTATCCCATGACGCAGAAGCTTTTTCTCGCCCTCCTCGTCGCCTCCCGAAAACAGTGTCACTACTTCCAAGGCTACCCCATCAAGGTTGTCTCGGCTTACACCTTGGAGAGGGTGCTCCGGATCCCTAACGCTGCAGGAAGGCTCGGCGAATGGAACGTCGAACTACAGGCATTCCAGTTGGAGTTCAGCACCACCAGGATCATCAAGGGTGCGACTCTCTCCGATTTCGTGGTGGAATGGACCGACTTCCTCGATCGGGAAGTGGGCGAGGACCATTCCCTCGCGCTTGGAAGTGAAGCACCGGATGGTCGGGTCATGTACTTCGATGGTCCATTCGTGCGTTAGGGCACGGGAGATGGAGTTGTGCTCATCTCACCCACCCAGGACAAGCTCTACTACACCGTGCAGCTATGCTTCCAGCATGGCGAGAAGGTCTCCAACAACATTGCGGAATACGAAGGCCTGATCGCTGGTCTCAAGGCTGTGGCGGCTTTGCGGGTAAGGCGCCTCACCATCAGGGGTAACTCCTAGCTCCTCGTCAACTTCTCAAACAAGGTGTACAAGCCGAAGGATGAGCACATGGAGGCATACCTCGAGGAGGTACGCATAATTGAGAAACAATTCTTAGGCTTGGAATTCCAGCACGTGTCGCGCGTCACGAACATGGAAGCAAACGACATCGCAAAGAGGGCGTCCCGGTGTCTACCTCAGGAGCTTGGCGTCTTTGAGGAGTGGCTCTTCGAACCATCGGCAGCCCCCTCCCCCCGCCGCGGGACCAGCATCGCTTCAAGAGGAGCTTCCCCCAGCACCCTTCTCGGGTGCCTCGGCTTGCGGCCCGGCCTCGGGAGCCCGCTTGCTCCTTGCGCTCGAACCTCAGGAGGGGTGCTGGATCGAGGAGCTCAAGGCGTATCTACTCCAGGGCACCTTGCCGGGGAAGGAGGAAGACGCGGAGCGTGAGGCCCGCCAGGCCACTGCATACTGCATCCAGGATGCTGAGCTCTACCGAAAGGGACCCAACGATGTCTCTCTACGATGCATCTCCAGGGAACGGGGATGCGAGCTGTTGGCCGACATAGACGGCGGGGATTGCGGGCATCACTCCTCATCATGCACCCTCGTGGGCAAGGCGTTTCGCAGTGGATTCTACAGGCCCACGGCGCTCAATGATGCCACCGAGCTGGTAATATCCTGTGACGCCTGTCAGTTCCACGCCAAGCAGATCCGCCAGCCCACCCAGGGCCTCCAGACCATCCCACTCTCATGGTCATTCATGGTTTGGGGGTTGGACATCCTGGGCCCGTTTCCCCGAGCGCCCGGGGGCTACCGCTACCTCTACATCACCATCGACAAGTTCACCAAGTGGGCGGAAGTGGAGGCCGTCCGCACCATCCCGGCCATCTCGGCCGTCAAGTTCATCAAGGGCCTCGTGAGTCGGTTCAAGGTTCCTAATCGCATTATCACCAACAATGGCTCGCAGTTCACCAGCAACCTTTTCAATACATATTCTGCTAAGAATGGAACACAGATATGCTACGCTTCGGTGGCACACCCTTGAAGGAATGGCCAGGCTGAGCGCGCCAACGCAGAGGTCCTAAGAGGCCTTGAGGCAAGGAGCTTCTAGAAGAAGCTCGAGGCATGCGACAAGGGCTGGCTTGACGAGCTCCAGTCCGTGTTGTGGTCCATCTGCACCACCGTGACCAAGCCGACGGGCGAGACTCCGTTCTTCCTCGTCTACGGAGCTGAAGCGGTTCTCCCTCACGAGGTCAGGCATCGCTCCGCGCGGGTCTTGGTGTTTGACGAGGCACGCCAGGACGCCTCACGAGGGATGGACCTCGTGCTGGGGGAGGAATGCCGCCACCAAGCCTCGCTCCAAGTAGTGAGGTACCAGCAGGCGCTGCGGCGGTACCACTGCCGTAGCGCCCGCTCCAGGATGCTCGAGGTGGGTGATCTCATCCTGAGGCGGGTGCTCTCCAAGGAAGGGCTTCACAAGCTCTCATCCATGTCGGAGGGCCCATTCAGGATCGCCCATGTGTCCAGGCCTGGCACCGCACGCCTGGACACGCCGGACGGGATCCCCATCTAGAACGCCTGGAACATCCAGCACCTTCGGAAGTTCTACCCATAAAGAATGCCTCGCGCCTGTGAAGGTCTCCGCTCGTGACACTCTCACATAATAATGAGTTGGGGCTATACACGCCCCAGAGTCTCCTGAGCGTCGTCCCTGGGCCTCACGGGGGCTCCCACCCATGTCCTAGTGGAGGCCTCATGCTCCGCGCTGGTGGGAAGACAAGAAGACTAGTCAAGGTGCCAGACGCGGCTGTTCTTTTGCTTGCTTTTGTAGCTGGTTTGCAACTTCTTGAATGAAATTTGGAGCTTTCTTGTCTTTCGTTCGCAAACGTTGGAAAATTTCTCTCCTTTTTGATCGCCTCTCCAGTCCCTTTTCAGGAAGAGAGGCAGTTGCCCGTCGCTCTTCCTTGCGCATCCCACGCACGCACTACTAGGAAAAGGCCTATAGATAATATGGGCATTAATGGCGCACCACACATGTGGTGCGCCACTACTATATAGCAGTGGCGCACCATGTGTTGGTTCGCCATTAGTGTCCAAATACTAATGGCGCACCACATCCACGGTGCGCCACTACTAACAATTTTTTTAATTTTTTTTTCAAAACTAGTAATGGCGCACCAGGGGATAGTGCGCCATTACTAGTTAACTAGTAATGGCTCACCACACCCTCGGTGCGCCACTACTATTTTTTTCAAAACTAGTAATGGCGCACCGTGGGTGTGGTGCGCCATTACTAGTTAAACTAGTAACACCCACGGTGCGCCATTACTAGTTTTGCCCAAAAATTCCACCGAATGCACCCCCCCTGTGGACCGCCTTTTCAGTTTAAAAAAAACAAAAGAAAATGATGGAAATGTCAAAAAAATAAAAAAATAAGTTTCCCATGTGATATGTGGTCTAGTTGTTGGGAAAATTTACAAATATGAATTTCGACTTTATTTGCAAAATCTCTCTGGAATTTGTAAAATGGGCATAACTTTTGCATACGAACTCGGATTAAAAAGTTTTTTATATGAAAAATCATGTAATCGAAAAGTTACATACGAATTGAACCAGGGGAACCCCGTTCAACATCTTCAAAATCCCCAAAAACCTAACAGAACGAAAGATACGGGGCTTTTAAGATCTAGAGGGGGAAATGAAAAAAAATCAAACTTACTAGTGGCGCACCATTTGCTAGGTGCGCCACTAGTAACAGAAAAAAAATTGGTTTCAAAAAAACTTTTTTTTTGGAATTTTTTTTAAAATATGATACGTAATATGACCGGGAAGTTTGAAATCTTTTTTAAAATTTCATCACACTCGTGAACATGAACAAAGTCCTAGACATCAACAAGGTTTAATAGGATTGAGATGATAGATATATCAACAAGTGCCTGTGAAGTGAGCTGGTGCTGGGGTTGGATAGAACTGCGAAGTTAAGCGTGCTCGGGCTGGAGTAGTGTGAGGATGGGTGACCTTCCGGAAGGTTTGACCATGGAGTGCGATTTGACTTGAGATTAAGCATATTGGCTTGAGATTAAGCATATTGGCTTGAGATTAAGCCCTAGTGACCCGAGATTAAGAAAGAAAAACGAAAAAAATTGACAAAAAATTCTGAAATTTTTTTGAAAAAAAATTGTTAGTCGCGCACTTCTATGTGGTGCGCCATTAGTATCTGGTATACTAATGGCGCACCGTGTGATATACTAATGGCGCACTCCCTGGTGCACCATTAGTATTAATTACTAGTGGCGTGATGCTAGTGGCGCACCTGTAGTGCGCCATTAATGGCCAAAACAGGTGCGCCACTAGCAGGCCTTTTCCTAGTAGTGACGGGGGTTGGGTACGGTGTGTGCGCCTGGGCTCGCCCGTGTGATATACTAATGGTGCACTCCCTGGTGCGCCATTAGTATCTGGTATACTAATGGCGCACCAGGGGTGCGCCATTAGTATTAATTACTAGTGGCGTGATGCTAGTGGCGCACCTGTAGTGCGCCATTAATGGCCGAAACAGGTGCGCCACTAGCAGGCCTTTTCCTAGTAGTGACGGGGGCTGGGTATGGTGTGTGCGCCTGGGCTCGCCCGCGACCACACCTTGCCGAAGCTCTGCTACCTCAGCCTTCGGCGTTTTATCCTCGCGGGACGCTCTCAAACGAGCTCATGGGCATGCGCATCCTCTCAAGTCCGTGCCTCTAGGCATCGCGACGTGACGTGCTAGCCGCAGCCAACCCATGCTCGGGGGTTCGCGCAAGGTGAGACGAGGCGCCTCATGAGGTCTCCTGACCTCACAGCTGCACGTCGTATCCCGAGGCTCAACGGCTCCCGAGACTTCAAAGAGGAAGCCCTCGGAAGACACCCTTGAAGCAAGGGGCACGCCCTCATGATACGGGAGTCTACCTCAAGCACATCCAGCTAAGTTGTCCTAACTACGCTCAGGAGCAGCGCGGATATCACAATATAGCATAAAAATAGCAAGCATAGCATGATGGCGCAAGCACCACGGTTCATTACATGCCCAATGGGGCCTTCTCCCTTTGTTTATTCAATACAGGAAAAAAGAGGCAAAAGTAAGCCGCACGACTACAGCGGCTCCGGAGGCCCGGCCCTAGCAGCGCCCGAGCTCAGTCGGAGTCCTCCACCTGCTTCACCGGTGCGCGTCGGCTATGCAGCTCGTCGCCCTCCTCGCTCCGAGCCTGGCGGCGTGGTGGCTCCTCATCCTCGTCGTCACCCGTGCTCTGCCCAGAAGAGGAGCCCCGCTGCTGGAGGCGGCGCGACCGTCGCCAAGAGCAAGCTCACCACCACCACCAGCGGTGGCGCCGCCATTGTCGTCGTCGCTTTCTGGACAACACCGCAAGCGCCGACCGCCCCCTCCGAAGACCCTACATAGAGGGTCGCGACGCAGTCGTACCTGAAATGGAGGGTGCACCTCCCATGCAGACCGCGCATACGGGCAAACGGCTACCACTCGTGGTTCAAGAACACATTGCCAGCGACGGTGACTTCAACATCCACCCATGAGGCCTGGCTACAGCAACCGTCGACCTGCAGCCAGAGGCCACCAGGCCCTCCGGCAGGCAGCGTGCTCGTAAAGGAACGCGGAAGCTAGAGCCAGATGCCCGCTGGCCTCTCCGTCCACATGACGGACTCCGAGGGCGCATCGGCTGAGTGGGAGCGCTGCCGTGGCAGCAGGACGATCACTGTGCGCCTCCCCCCAGCACTGTGGTCGCCCCGTCCGCGGTAGCCCCTGCCATGGGAAGAAGCTCCGCCGCGACTGCTGGAGGCAGCACCGGCCGTGGAAGAAGCGCGCCCGCTCCACCGAGGGACTACTGCCGGAGTCACCGCGTGTTTCCGGGGCCGCCCACGGCCTCTCTTGGACGACGGCGAGCCTGACCCCTCCTTGGGGGCCTTCCCCTTCTCCGCCGTGCAAAACCTCCTCATCGGCGCGATGGATGCTTCGACAAGATTGCGAGACGAGAAGGAAGAGGAAGGAGCAAGCAGCAAGAAGACGGAGATGGCCACGGGGCTCCACCCCTCCCCCCATTTATAGCCAGAGGGAGGCCAACCGCCGGACTCCACGATCCCAAGTAATGATAATCTCTTCTGCATGCAGTAGGCTGTTGTCAAGTCGATCGGTTGTCGAGGCAGCGTGGGGAAGCGGAGATGCCCACGTTCCATCAAGTGTCACACGTCGACCTAGTCCGCAGGCGGTTGGGGTCCACGGCGCATTTCCCTTGCCCTTGGGCTTTGCCTCGAAGCCATGTCCGAGCATGCCTTGGGCCAAGGGGCTACTGTCAGTGTTCTGGGAGCCGGGGTACCCAGACTTGCCTGCCTACGACCCATGCCGTGGCTCCATCGACGGCCTGGTACGACCCATCCTCAGCATCAACTACACAAGACTCTCGCGAGGGGCCAAGCCTTGCGAGGCGGATGATGCCAAGACCTCCAGAAGGAGTGGCTTCCCCAGGCTGGCTCTTGAGGAGCGGAGATTTCTATGCAGACACCCACCTCGTGAGGTTAAGGTGACGCAAGCCATGGCGACCAAGTCCAGGCGAGCGCCAGCGGGTGCAGTACAACAGGTTTCATCTTTGGTGCTAAAGAGGCAAGCACAGGCGCGGAGTCCCGAGGAGTCAACCAAAGGTTTCCATTTCTGTGCTACAAGACCATGACTGCCAGGACAACAGGACGGAGGTCATCGCCGAGCCGACCACGGCGTCACGGCTAGAAGCTTTGCAGGCGAAGACCACCTTTCATCAGGATAAGGTGTACTAGTTATCTCCCTTCGAATTTGGCCGTTGTGGGATCCCTTCCCGCCTTCATTTTGGGGGAAGAGGACCAAGGCCACTATAAATATATCCTAGCCACCACCATAGAAGGGGACGGATCATTCAGACCATCCGCACCCTTACCAGCTCACACAAGCATAAGAACGCACCTCCTGAGGTTGTTCATCCTCTGTACCAGTTCAATCTCAGCCCACCTCATGGCCAATCCACCACAAAGCAGGAGTAGGGTATTACACCGCAAGATGGCCCGAGCCTGGGTAAACTGTTGTGTCCCTTCCATTATAGTTCATAGTGCTAGACCGTGAGATCGATGAGTTGGCAGACTGGGGAGGTTGAGTTCTTCGCACGCACCCCAGAGTTCAAATCTATCTTGGGTCTGCGGAACCCTGAATCCGACAACATTTATACTTGACATTCTTTGAGGGATCACCCTACTTAAAACATCTACCATGCAAAAGAAGGGTGCATAAAAGGGATAAACTTTCACAGGTAGTTTATACATGTCTGATATGGTATACCCCCTTTTCACAGCGCATGGTGATATCCATCTCCACGTGCGCGGTCTGCCCATGCGGATCTCTATCTCCATGCATGATTGTCCTCGTGGTGATTTACATCTCCACGCCATGGTGTCAATCGCCGAGTGTTACATAAGATACTATGCTATTACAAACTAATAGCTACTGAAAGTAAATTACAGTACATGTCTTCTCATGTTGACACGTAGGTCATTAATACAATAATGGGACAACCATATGGCTCCTGCCGGTTGCCGCACTCATGACTCGCAGGTCATGAAACAATAATGTACAAGCAACATTCATGGGCTATACCAAATCACAGTCATTCCCTGCAAAAACGAGTCAGACGTTCTACCGCCGAAGATAAAACCTCCTAAAACTCTATTTTCCAAGCGTATTTTTGACTAGGCAGGAGCGTTGAAATCTCGTTCCAAATTTTGCCGGTAATCTAACTTTTGTTAGCTTCAGTTTGACAGGTTGTGGAGCAAAATCCGAGTTCGCATGCAAAAGTTACAACCATTTTACCGAGATTGCTCCAACAGATTTTAGCACTGGGGAAATCACATTTCCACGATGTTGATCTATGTTCTGATTCGATCAATCTCATTGATGTTCGCGTGTTGCATCCGGATTTACGTTCCACTGTCTACCCCGATGGCAGAAAACTACCGGTAGGGGTAACTCATGTCATGTCCTCTGCGTCACGATCACGGAAACAAGATCATGAAACCAACCTTCAACACTGTCGTGCGCGACCGATCTCATTGGCCCGCACCTGAACCGATCTGCATATCTCATATGCATATCATCGAATCTATCACCACACAACGGAGGTTCTGGTAACACTGTTGGAACACGTGGTACGCTACGCTAGCGCCAGATAAAATTTTCTACCGCGCACTGAAGATCATGCTACTGGAAATAGATTACGAGATCGGGTTTACCACTAGATGCGCAGTCACCGCAGCGGAAGTAGAGTTGGTGATGTGTGTAGTCGATCTCTCGGCCGTCTCCTCCTCACATCGCCGGTCTCCCGCGAACAGCGAAGACCCACGAACGGTGATCACCCATGAACGGCACCTCGCGGTTCCCTCGAACGATTCGTCCAAGCACTGCAGATGCGATGCCTCCAAGGTATCCACACGTACGGGGAGCAGTGTCGAGCGGCTGACTGCTAGGTCCGGTCGCGGGCATGGGCGTGGGGTGTGGCGGCGGCTAACTAGGGTGAGAAAAAGATCAACCCTAAGTGGTGCGCCCAGTCCCCTTTATATAGACCTCCGAGGTGGGCTCAACACTTGAGCCCACTAGGAGTCCACATCTATTTTCCACTCGGATCCAATCTGAATGGGCTGCAACCCCTTAAGTGTTTGACCCTATAGGTTCACGTACACATGGACACGACCAGAGTCAATAGTTGGTAGTGGCTCCTAGCAGAACGTGACAACTCCCATGTGTGCGTAAAGTCATTTGACGAACCTCGACAATGTGTCATATGCAACATTCCTTTTGCCTCATGATATTTGTTGTCGAGCTCAAGGCGAGTACTTGTCACCCTTGTGATAGCTCGACCTCTCTTCTCGAAATTTTCATACAGATTCCCGAACTGGGTTAACACTTAACCCAAGTCGCATGGCCATGCTTTCCGAATCTGATCACTCGAGAGGGCCCAGAGAATATCTCTCCAAATAGGAGAGGCAAATCCCATCTTGGTCAACCATGTCTCGCGACATGTCTCATGACTCACCCGGAAGCTACCTTTATAACTACCCAGCTACGGAGTAGCGTTTGATAGACCCTAAGTGAGTCAATCCTCATCCAGACAACATGTGAGGACCTCAGGTCTAGGACATGGCATAAACATTGTACTTGAGACTAACAGATGACTATATCTCGCTGCGACTCAAAGTGGGTTTGTCCGACTCGGTGATCTCCATTCCCGAGCCCATACTATTGGTTTAGCATCTTCATGCACATGACTTGTGAAACATACTCATCAACCGAGTCGTATACTAGTCAAGGATATGTGTCCATATAACCTTATCAACTAGGGACCATTAGAACAATCATGATACAATACATAGTTCCACAAACAAGTACTTATTGATACATATCATTGATGATGTTCAAGGACAATACAAAGGACTCATGAATACATATGGAAATATCATAACCACATGATTGCCTCTAGGGCATATCTCCAACACTATGTACTTATAGTCCACCCTTTCATGTCACTCACAATGGGCTTCTTGTCAAACAAAACTATCTCATAAAAGTCTTGTTGTTCTCCTTCTCACTGAGTATGGATCAGGTTTCCTCCACTGTCTTAGTCCACTATCCTTCCTTAGTTTCATGTTCTCAGCCACTGGATGTGTCACAGCCCCAGACCAGCCCGTGCTTGATTTCTCTTGCATCCATGCATCATGTTTAAATTCAAATGAAATTTGAATTGAGGAATTTTCAAAGCCTCAGAAACCTTTTAAAAATGATCAACATTAAAATCTTCTCAAAGAAGCCCAAGAAAATGTTCCTGTTAAACCTTGAAATATTGGCAAGAATAAAATTCAAACCAATATTTTTGGAATCACAGAAATATTTATTTTGGGCCTTTTTGAATTAAATCAATGACATATTTGGGTTGGATTTATTTCTGTTTCATAAGAAATAAAGTTCATACATTTTTGTGAGTTGCCTGTGACCTTGGACTAGTTTCTGAGCTCACATAACAATTTACAGAAAGTTTAGAAAATGATTTGGTGTTTTAAATCAAGTCAAAACAAATAGCAGAAAAAATAGAAAAGAGAAATAAAAGTCAGAGAGGAGGGAAAAGTTACCTGGACCTACCTACTATGCAGCCCACCTCCTCCTCCCCTGTCGTCTTCCTCCCCCTGCCAGGAGGACGGCGCGTGCCCGACGCGCGCACGCACGCGCCCCGGCCACCTCCTGCTTCCTGCCGCTTCCCCCTCGTCGCCCTGGGCCTCCCTCGCGACACCACGCAGCCCCGACCGCTCTCTCCTCTCTCTCTCACTTTCCCCTCTGGCCCTCTCTCCCGCAAAAACAGAGCGCCACCGAGCGAGCTCGCCGACGCCGATCGCCGTACCCGCGGCCACCGCCACCACCTTGCCTCTCCGAGCTGTCCAAGATCTCCGCCTCATCTGCTTCTTCCTCCCCGACGATCCTTCCGGCCTCGGACGCGCTGCTTCATCGCCACCGTCGCCGTTTCCGTCACCGGCCACTGAGGCTCCTCGTCGGTCAATTCGCCGCCGTCTCCGCCTCCCCGAGCCCGCTGAGTCCTCCCTTGAGATCACTGTGAGCCCCTGAACCGTTTCCCCCTACCCCCGTGCTCGATTTCGAGCACTAGCTAGACTAGCCACCGTGCCCGAAGCTCGCCGCCGCGTGAGCTCGTCGCCGCCGTGGCTCCGGCGACCAAATGGCCCCGCGCGTGCGTCCGTTGCACTCACGACGTTCCGTAGAGCAACGCTAGCGCGATAGCCAGTTTGTTTGCAAGCCGCAGTGCTAACCCCGCACCCACCCGAACTCCGGCGGCCGCGAAAGGGCTCGCCTCCGTCGACTCCGGTCACCACAGGCCCAGCCACTACCACCATTCGACGCGCGCCTGCAAGAGCTCTCCAGTGAGCCCAAGAACGGCCTCGTCCGTGCCCTGTGGGCGCTTTCCGAGCCGCGCCGCCGTCTCGGGCCTCGCCGGCGTCAAGTCGCCGGCGGGTTTGACCACGTTTGACCTGGTTTGACCCCAGTTTGACTCCCCCTGGGTCATTGACATGTGGGCCCCGGCCCCACTGACATTTTGGTTAGGTTTAACTTAAGGCTAATTAACTATATTAAATAGCTGAGTCGATGACATATGGGTCCCACTGTCAGGTTTGACCCGGACCAGCCCCTGTTGACTTGCTGACGTCACAGTGATGCAATGCTGACGCAGTATTACATTTTCTGGATTTATTTTTAATCAGGAAATTCCAGAAAATAGTATAAACTTCTAAAAATCATATAAAATCAACCGTAGCTCAGAATGAAATAATTTATATATGAAAAATTATCAGAAAAATGCAATCTATCCATCTGTATCATTTTCATGCATGTCAAACTAAGTTATACCTGCTGTATAGGTGAAAACATGATAATGACATTATAAATGCTAAATATGGAGTTTGCATATGAACCCTTAGCTCATATGGACCTCATTTAAATTGTTGCTAGATGCATTAGTGTAAATCATAACATTCTTGACATGTCATAATCATGCATCATAATTGTTGCATTGCATTGATTGTGTTCTTCCTTGTTTGCCGGTGATTGTCCCCTCTCGATAAGCTGTGATTCCGACGATGAGTTCGATGACACCGATGAAGAACTATAATATCTTCAGAAGTGCCAGGCAAGCAAAACCCCCTTGTTCAATCCGATACAATCCCATTCTCTCGCTCCTGCTCTCTTCTACTGCATTAGGACAATCGATTCAACTGTTACATGCTGCGGTAGTTGAACCCCTTTTCCTCTGCATGACCTGTCATTGCCACAGTAAATAGATGAAACCCACTAGCATGAGTAGGAGTTGTTTGAGCCCTGGTGTGCCTACTCATTCATGCTTGTTTGTCATGCCTGCTACTGCTTAGAGTTGAGTCGGGTCTGATTCGTTGGGGATGAATTGGAATGGTGATGAACATGTCCTACTGTGTGTGAGCTAAGTGTGTGAACGCGATTTGGTAAAGGTAGCGGTGAGAGGCCATGTAGGAGTACATGGTGGGTTGTCTCATTGAAGCCGTCCTCAGGAACTGAGTTCTGTGTTTGTGATCCATGATACAGTTACTACCACGCATTGGGCCCGAAACCAATGGACCCTCTCGGCTTCTTAATCACCCTTGTCCTCTGTCCAGGAGTTGCAAGTAGTTTCTAGTGTTTGTAGTAAGCTGGAGGCCGTGGACAGCGCTGACCAAGGGGTGGGCTGTGATGCGGTAGGCTCGTGGCCCGGTGTACCGAGTCGCCCGTTTGGTGTCTCGGGAACCCTACACACATCGTTCGGGGCCATATGTGGAAACCTCGGCTGGACTCCCTGCGGATGGAACCTGAATAGGCGATAAACCTGGACTAGAGACTTGAGTGTTTAGGTAGGCTGTGGCCGACTCCCTCGCCAGGCTTCCGCTTGAAGGTTGCCGAGGTACACGACGTGTACATGGTGGTAAGTGGCGAGAGCGTGTGTGACGAAGTACACCCCTGCAGGGTTAACATCATCTATTCGAATAGCCGTGTCCGCGGAAATGGACCGCTGGGTTGCCTATAACAGTTCATAGACAAGTGAAAGTGGATACTCTAAAATGCGCAAGATAAGCGTGAGTGCTATGGATGGCGTTCTCGTAGGGAAACGGGAGCGGATCCATAGTGGAGTATTGATATGGTGAATATGTGGACTCGTGTGCGCCACCTCAAAGAGTTACTTGCAGTCATAGTTTAGGATAGCCACCGAGTCAAAGCTGGCTTGCTGCAGTCAAACTCCACCACCCCCCTTTGTTGATACTGATGCATATGTAGCTAGTTCTGATGTAAGTCTTGCTGGGTACATTTGTACTCACGTTTGCCTATTTTATGTTTTGCAGAGAGACGCCAGTCTCGCTGGTAGTTCCGTGTGGACTTCGACGTTTAGCTTGATACCTCAGCTACGATCTTGTGCCCTCGGCAGGATCTAGTAAATAGTCAGGCTTCTCAGCCTTTTTCATTTGTAGATGTCTGTACTCAGACATGTTAAGCTTCCGCATGTGCTTTGACTTGTATGCTCTGAATGTTGGGTCATGAGACCCATGTTTGTAATATCTGGCTCTTCGGAGCCTAATGAATAAATACTCTGAGTCGTAGAGTCTTGTTGTGATGCCATGTTGTATTTGCACATATCGAGCATATTGTGTGTATGATTGAAATGCTTGGTATGTGTGGGATCCGACAACCTAGTTGTTTATCCTTGGTAGCCTCTCTTATGGGGAAATGTAGTCTTGTGCTTCCATGAGCCATAGTAGTCCGCTACAGCCCGGTTCACCGGAGTCCTGCTAGCCCAGCACTACTGCTCCGGAACACTTGACTGGCCAGCATGTGATTAACTTCATTCCTGTGTCTGTCCCTTCGGGGAAATGTCACGCGGTGACATCCGGAGTCCTGCCTAGCCTGCTACAGCCCGGGTTCCCGGAGTCCTGTTAGCCCAGTGCTACAGCCCGGATTCGCACGCTGCTGACCGACACGTTCGATGTTGATTCATGTATGCCTGTCCCCATACGTTAGTGCCGCTTTGGGTTCACGACTAGCCATGTCGGCCCGGGTTCTCTGTCATATGGATGCTAGCGACACTGTCATATACGTGAGCCAAAAGGCGCAAACGGTCCCGGGCCATGGTAAGGCAACACCCGTGGGAATACCGTGCGTGAGGCCGCAAAGTGATATGAGGTGTTACAGGCTAGATCGGTGTGACTTGGAATCTGGGTCCCGACAGGATGTCCATCATCATGGTCTGGAATCTTGGGATTCAACTTCCTGCGCACTTGGGGCTCTTCATCTTCTTGAACCTTTGGCACCGGGGCCTTGTTCTTCTCAGCAGTAGGGATATTCCTAGTGGATCTCTTTGGAGCAGTTACCTTAGGTGCAGGAGCTTTGGCCTTGGGCTTCGGGGGAGCAGCACCTGTGTTAATGGCATCAACCATTAACTTCTGAGACTTGGCAGGGGGTGCAGCTGGTTCCTCTTCCTCCTCATCTTCATCTTTATCCCTCATCATGGATGGTCAGCCAATCACTCTAGCAATAGTGTTCTTGATTCTATCTTTCCCCTTTTTCTTCCCATAAGAAACTTCACCTTCTTTTCTTGGCTCAAGAGTGAATTCCATAGTCTCTTGTGTAATAGTTGACTTTCTGGCCTTTGACATAGAAACTCTCTTGGAAGGAGCTTTCTTCTGAAGACCTGGCTTTGTGGCAACCGCAGCAGCATAGTCTTTCTTCAGCACTTTATTGTTTGAGATTACTTCCCCTTCAACCACAAAGTCTTCATCCTCACTCTCTGAGGTTCTCTTATTTCTCTGTCTAGTGGCAGCTTTGGGCGCTAGGAGTGCTTCTTCTGCCGTCATCATAGCTACCACTAGGGCTTGTGCCCTCACTGGGATTCACTTCCTGCTCTGACATGTTCTGGTTGTCACTGGCGTCAGAAATCTTGCAAACAAACCCTATTAATTGATAGGTAAGGGTAGAGTGGATGAGTATCACAAAAAGCAGCTAATTTTGAAAAAAATTGAGTCAAAACCTTAGTTTTATTTTTTTGTAGAAAGCATTTTGGAGCTGCCGATATGAAAATCTCGGTGACACCAAAGAACTAACAGAGTTTAAACATACAACATCGGTCAGACCGAGTTGAATTTCGGTGACTCCGAGATGCTAGGGTTTCACGGAGGTTTTGCTTTCGGTCTCACCAATCAATACAATTCGGTGGCATCGAGTTGTACTTAGTGCAATGGCCAGGGCCAATCAGTGGGACTGAAAACTTCATTTTGGTCGGTCCGAGATGCGCTCGGGGAAACCTAACCCTAAGATTTTTCATCAAATCTAATCTAAAGGAGTTTTTCTGTGGATAGGAAGTTCTCATTCGTGGCAAGAAGCTAGGCATTGACTTTGTGTAAAGAATTGGAAAAGGAAATAGCCCAAAGTGGTCGAACCATACCGTAAATTGGTGATGATTCGCTACAGCGGCAACGGCGGTGCGGAATCTCGTTGACGGCGGCAGAGACGACAACAATCTGTAGGCATCCTGGGAACGGGGATGCCCAGACTTGCCTGCCTGCGGCCCACGGCGTGGCTCCACCAGCGGCCCTGTACGACCCATCTTCACCAGCAAGCACTCAAGACCCTCGCGAGGTGGACTACGCAAGACCTCCTTGGGGGCAGCCTCACCAGGCTGCTCGCGAGGGGCAGAGAGATCAAGGCAAGGGACACCTCGCGAGATTCTTGTGACGCAAGCCATGACGATTGGAGCCTGGCGGGTGCCAGCGCGCAGTGTCCTCATTTCCTCTTTGGTGCTAAAGAGGCAAGCGCAGGCGAGGAGTCCCGAGGCATCAGGCAAAGGTTTCCATATCAGTGCAACGAGACCAAGACCAGCAGGACGGCAGGATGGAGGTCACCATGGAGCCCAAGACGGCATCACCACCAGAGCCTTTGGCAGGCGAAGACCACCTTTAGTCAGGATAACTTGTACTAGTTGTCT
Source organism: Triticum aestivum (assembly GCF_018294505.1). Classification (NCBI taxonomy): domain Eukaryota; kingdom Viridiplantae; phylum Streptophyta; class Magnoliopsida; order Poales; family Poaceae; genus Triticum; species Triticum aestivum. Next base: position 184,225,813 of record NC_057808.1, read on the forward strand.
CCCTTCAAAAATGGCCGTTGTTGGATCCCTTCCCGCTCAATATTTGGGGAGAGGACCAGGGCCTCTATAAATAGAACTAGACACCACCATAGGAGGCATCTCATCTGGGATCGGAGCCATTCCATCCATAGCCACACACAAGTTTGCCAAGCACAAGAGCACCTCTCCTCAGGAGGATGTTCTTCCCTTGTGACTGTTCATCCTCAGCCCAAGAGGCAATCCACCACACCACACTGGAGTAGGGTGTTACACTACATCGGTGGCCCGAACCAGTATAAACTCTTGTGTCTCTCGTTCTTTGGGTTCGTCGAGCTAGGGAAGCCGAATTTTTGCGAGAGCGATCTAGGGAGAGAGAGATCCTCGTGCGCACCCTAGTGTTCGAACCTCAAGGGTTTTGCCGGAACCTGAAATCTGACATTTGGCGTGCCAGGTCGGGGTGCGCCCAAGCTTTCCTTCCGTCGATCTGCGCTTTGCCACCACCGCGTTTCGCCCCCATGGCCGGCACTGCACTTCCGGCTACGAACGCCCGCGACGGGGCCAGGGGGCTCCGAGCCTTGGCCCCCGCCTTGCGGCGGGTGCGGTGGCCACCCAATTCAAGCCAGAGATGTCGCCGCGCTACGATGGCGCGACGGACCCGTCGGCTTTCCTGTTGGCATATGAAGGGGCCGTCTTGAAGGCTGGGGGCGACGACAAGGTCATGGCCAACTGGCTTCCCATGGCCCTCACTGGGGCACCGCGTGCCTGGCTGCTCAACCTCCCAGGATCTACGGTGACATCTTGGGAGGAGCTGCGCAACCTCTTCGCTGAGCGCTTCACGGTACCGGTGCCCCGCACCATCGCGGCCCTCCTCTACGGCTCACCAGCGCCACCCTCGGACCGTCACGCCAAGTCGTTCCTTCGCCAGATCAGTGCCGCCTCCACGCGGCAAGGGGCTCCTCCAGGTTGGGCGGCGCCCCAGGCCGACCTGACCTTCGACTGGGAGGATCACCCCGTCACAACCGTCGGCTCGGGTGTGCTCCCAATGCTTTGCACGCCCACCATCTGCAGCGTGACCGTTACCAAGACCCTCATCGACGTCAGCGCCGGCCTCAACATGCTCTCTGTGGAGGCTTTTAGCCTCCTTCATGTACCGCTCGAGCGGCTCCGCCCCAGCAAGCCCTTCTCTGGGGTCCGCGGCGGCTCCTCCAGTGCCCTGGGGCAGATCTGTCTTCCTGTGACCTTCGGCACCCGCAACAACTACCGCACGGAGCTGATTTACTTCGACATCACCCGCATCGGCCTTCCATACAACGCCATCCTCGGGTACCCAGCTCTGGCTCAGCTTATGGCGGCGACCCATCCGGCCTACAACCTCATGAAGATGCCCGGGAGCAAGGGCGTCCTGACCGTAGTTGGAGATACCAAGGAAGCTCTGGTGGCGCTCAAGCTAGCCCTCAAGGCCACCGTGATGGTGCGCCCAGCCGACGAGACCACCTCTGGAGTTAAGGAGGCCACGCCGGCCAAGAAGAAGCAGTTGTTCACTCAAGATCGGGCGGAAACCAAGCAGGTGCCGGTTGAGCAAGATGGGTCTTCTCGAGCCACCTTCACCATAGGTGCTAACCTCGACACAGATCAAGAGGAAGCCTTGGTAAAGTTCTTGCACACAAACAAGGAAGTATTCACCTGTGAGCCCAATCAGCTGGTAGGGGTCCCAAGAGGGGTGATCGAGCATCACTTAAGGGTGTGCCCCAATGTGCGCCCTGTGAAGCAAAAGGCGCGGCGACAGTCCACGGAGAAGCAGTCCTCCATCATCCAGGAAACCCGCAAGCTGGAGGCAGCAGGTGTCATTCGCGAGATTCGGTACCCCGAGTGGCTAGCGAACCCTGTCGTTGTTGCAAAGAAAGGCGGGAAGGAGTGCATGTGTGTCGACTTCACCAACCTCAATAAAGCCTATCCCCAGGATCCGTTCCCGCTTCTGCGCATCGAGCAGATCGTTGACTCCACCGCCGAGTGCGACCTGCTGTGCTTCCTGGATGCGTTTTCAGGCTACCACCAGATCAAGATGGCAGTAGAGGATGTGGAGAAGACGGCCTTGTTGACCCCCTGCGGGGTGTACTGCTACACTTGCATGCCGTTTGGGCTGCGCAACACGGGCGCGACCTTGCATGGCTGATGCACATCACCCTGGGCCAGCAGCTCGGGAGGAACGCTGAAGCCTACGTCGACGACATTGTGGTGAAGTATCGGGAGGCTAGAACTTTGATTGAGGACCTGGAGGAGACCTTCACGAGCCTGCGCCAGGTGGACTTGTGGCTCAACCCGGAAAAGTGCGTATTTGGTGTCCCCTCTAGCAAGCTGCTAGGCTTCCTCGTGTCCCACAGGGGGATCGAGGCCAACCCAGAGAAGGTCAAGGCGATTGAATACATGAGCCCACCACAATCCCTCAAGGAGATGTAGAAGCTTGCCAGCTATGTGACTTCGTTGGGACGCTTCATCTCCAAGCTGGGAGAGCGCGCCCTACTGTTCTTAAAGCTGATGAAGAAGAAGGGCCCGTTCGAGTGGACTCCGGAGGCTGACCAAGCGTTTCAAGATCTCAAGAGATATATGACCAGCCCTCTGGTGATGGTGGCGCCCCGCCCTCTCGAGCCCCTAGTGCTTTACCTCGCCGCCACTCCTTATTCAGCCAATGCAGCTATGGTAGCGGTTCGGTAAGAGCGTCAGGCCAAGGACACGTCGCGCCGAACCGTGCCCCCAGCCGGGGCGGCGCAAGACCCAAAGGACACCACGGGGGCTGCAGCAACGCCAATGGATAACCCAGCTCAGTAGGATGGCGACCTTAGGCCCGCCGAGGCCCCAATGGGCGACCAGGCTCCGGAGGTCCCATCACCTCAGGAGGCGCCCCAGCCTCCGACAGACGCGGGTCCCATTGACGCACCCGCCCTCATTGAGCACCTAGTGTATTTCATCAGCACGGTACTGCGGGATGCAAGGGCACGGTACCCCATGCCTCAGAAGCTCTTGCTCACGCTTTTGGTGGCCTCACGTAAGCTACGACACTACTTTCAAGGTCACCCAATCAAGGTCGTCTCGGCCTACCCACTGTTGAGGGTACTCAGGAGCCCCAACGCTGCTGGAAGAGTCGCCGAGTGGAATATCGAGCTGGAGGCATTCCAGCTGGAGTTCAGCACAACTAGGGTCATCAAGGGAGCCGCGCTCGCCGACTTCGTGGCAGAATGGACGGACGCCCCGGAGCTTGAAGCAGGTGAGGATCGGTCCCTCTCGCTAGGAAGTGAAGCGCCGGATGGCTGGGTGATGTATTTCGATGGCGCATTTGTGCGCCAGGGCGCGGGGGCTGGAGCAGTGCTCATCTCGCCCACTCAGGACAAGCTCTACTACGCCGTGCAGCTCTGCTTCCAGCAGGGTGAGAAGGTCTCCAACAACATACCGGAGTACGAAGGCCTGATAGCTGGCCTTAAGGCTGCGATGGCCCTGCGGGTGAAGCGCCTCACCATCAAGGGCGACTCGCAGCTTCTCGTCAACTTCTCCAACAAGGTATATGAGCCGAGGGATGAGCACATGGAGGCTTACCTCGCGGAGGTACGCAAAATGGAAAAGAAGTTCTTAGGCCTGGAATTGTAGCACATGCCCCGCGGCACCAACAAGGAAGCCGAGGACATCACCAAGAGAGATCCAAGCGGCTACCCCAAGAGCCTGGCGTCTTCGAGGAGCGGCTCTTCAAGCCATCGGCAACACCACCACTTTCGAGGCCGGCGCTGCCTCGGGAGGAGCTCCCCCAACCACCTGCCTCGGGAGCCCCGGCCTGCGGCCCGACCTCGGGAGCGCGCCTACTCTTGGCGCTCGAGCCTCAAGAGGGGTGTTGGACCAAGGAGTTCAAGGAATACCTGACGCAAGCGATGCTGCCGGAGAAGGAGGAGGACGCGGAGCACGTGGCTCCGCAGGCCACGACGTTCTGCATCCAAGATGGTGAGTTATACAGGAAGCGGCCGAATGACGTTTCCCTGTGTTGTGTCTTCAGGGAACAGGGGAAAGAGCTGCTAGCTGACATACACGGCGGGGACTGCGGGCACCACTTGTCATCATGAACCCTCATCGGCAAGGCGTTCCGCAACGGGTTCTACTGGCCTACGGCGCTCAACGACGCCACTGAGCTGGTGAAGTCCTGTGAGGCCTGTCAATTCCACGCCAAGCAGCTCCATCAGCCAGCTCAGGGCCTCCAGACCATCCCACTCTCGTGGCCATCGCGGTCTGGGGGCTGGATATCTTGGGCCCGTTCCCTCGAGCGCCTGGGGGCTACCGCTACCTCTACATCGCCATCGACAACTTCACCAAGTGGGCGGAGGTAGAAGCCGTCCGCATCATCCCGGCCGGATCCACGGTCAAGTTCATCAAGGGTCTCGTGAGCCGGTTTGGGGTCCCCAACCGCATCATCACCGATAATGGCTCACAGTTCACTAGCAATCTCTTCAGGACATATCGTGCTGACCTTGGAACGCAGATCTGCTACGCTTCAGTGGCACACCCCAGGAGCAATGGTCAGGCTGAACGCGCCAACGCGGAGGTCCTGAGAGGCCTCAAGACCAGGACCTTCAACAAGAAGCTCGAGGCATGCGGCAGGGGCTGGCACGATGAGCTCCAGTCTGTGCTGTGGTCCATCCGCACCACCGCCACCAAGCCAACAGGCGAGACCCCGTTCTTCCTCGTCTACGGAGCAGAAGAGGTTCTCCCTCACGAGGTCAAGCATCGCTCCGCGGGGAATGGACCTCGTGCTGGGGGAGGAACGCCGCCGTGAAGCCATGCTCCGGGCGGCAAGATACCAGCAGGCGCTGTGGCGGTATCACTGTCGCAGCATCCGCTCCAGGACGCTCGAGGTGGGCGACCTCGTCCTATGGCGGGTGCTCTCCAGGGAAGGGCTGCACAAGCTCTCGCCCATGTGGGAGGGCCCGTTCAGGGTCACCCACGTCTCCAGGCCTGGCGCCGTGCGCCTGGAGACACAGGACGGGGTACCTATCCGGAACGCCTGGAACATCCAGCACCTCCGGAAGTTCTACCCATGAAGAAAGGCATGGCGCCTATGAAGCAAGGCCCAGTGCCTGTGAAGGTCTCTGCCCGTGACACTCTCACGTAATAAATAGTGGGGTTGTACACGCCCCGGAGTCTCAGGAGTGCCGCCCTCGGGCCTCGGGGGCTCCCTCCCATGTCCTAGCGGCAGCACTTAGCTCCGCGCTGGTGAGAAGACAAGAAGACTAGATTAGGTGCCGAACGCGGCTTTTCATTTGCTTTTCGTAGTTGGATTGCCCTTCTTTAATGAAAATTTGCTTTCTGGTGTTCCTTGCCGGTTTGGTTCCATCGCCTTTTGCCTCCGTTTCTGCTTTCGGTTCCTTGTTTCGACCTGTACTCTCTCTCTCACATGCCTCGCGAGGGGGCTTGACAGGTGCCCCCGTGAGCATTTTTCCTGTTTTTCACGAGGCACCCTCGTTCGAGCTCATAAGCTGGTGCACTTCTCTCAATCTGTGCCCCTCGGGCACCGCGATGCGAAGTGCTGGATCGTGGCCAGCGGCGCTTGCGACCGGGGCTCGGAAGAACAAGAGTTTCCTAATGAATTTTTGCAGTTCCTAGACGCCTCCCAGGCCAAGGAGGCCTCACCAGGTACTGGGAGGCGCGCGCCTCGTGAGGCAAAAACTACTTCGAGCGTGTAAGCTAAGTTATCTCTATGTGCCTACATAAAACGTTGATGATGCAACACGACACAGGAACAATAAACATAGCATAGCAACTTGGAAACCATGGTTCGTTGCACGCCCCCACAGGGCCCCATACTTGTCTCTCTCTTAATGCAGGAAGAAAAGAAAGAACGAAACAAAAGTGGTGCGTGCCCCTCAGCAGCTCGCGAGGATGGACCCTTGGTGCTCTCCTGAGCTCAGCCGGACCCCTCCTCGTGCTTCACTGGGGCGCGGTGACGAGACGACCCACTGCCACCCTCGAAGCGGGCGCGACGGCATGGCGGCTGGTCGTAGCCGCCGCTGTTGGAGCTGTCGCCGGAGGGAGAATCGCCGTAGCTGGGTGAGCAGTGGCCAGCACCGAAGGCAAGACCACCCTCACCCTCGTCTCGACCGTCGACAAGGCCGCCGTCGTTGTCCTTGGGGCAGCACCCGACGCGGCGGTTGTCTTCTCCGAACACCCTCACGTAGAGGGTTGTGTTGCCGTCGTACTTGAAGTGGAGGGTGCACCGCCTGCCCAGACCGCGCGCGCGGGCAAACGTCTGCCAGCCACAGGCCAGGGCTGCGTTGCCCGCGACAGAGACCTCGACCGCGACACATGAAGCCTTGCTGCAGCAGTCGTACGCCTATAGCCAGAGCCCGCTTGGACCCGTGGCCGGCAGCTCGCCAGCGTAGAAGCGTGGGAGCTGAAGCCTGGTGCCGGCTGGGTTCTCCGACCACACGACGAACTCCAGCAGCACCTCCGCCGAGTGGAAGCACGACAGGGGAGGCCATGCGACCATGGCGCGCCTCCCTTCATCGACGGGGCTGCCATGACCTGGGCGACTCCCACCACGCGAAGAGGCGCCATCGCGGCCGCGAGGGGCCACGGTGGGGGTTGCGGTGTGCTTGCGGGGATGGCCGCGCCCCCTCTTGGGCGGCGGAGAGCCGGGCCCCTCCTGACGGGCCTTCCCCTTCTCTGCAGCCAAGAACCTCTTCATAGGCGCCATGGGAGTCGCTACTAGCAATGAAGCGAGGAAGAAGAAGCGAGCGGAGCAAGAAGAGATGAGCGACGGGGGCTCTGCCCCCCTGCTCATTTATAGCAGGAGAAGGCCAATCGGCGATCCCCACGATCACAGGTAATGATGATTTTTCTCTGCATGCAGCAGGGACTCGTCAAGTCGGGCAGTTGCCGAGGCAGCGTGGGGAAGCGGAGACGCCCATGTCCAATCAATCGCCACGCGTCAAGCGGGGCCGCAGGCTGTTGGGGCCCGCAGCGCTCTGCACTTGCCCTTTGGCTTCGCCTCGAAGCCAAGTCCGAGCGCGCCTTGGGCCTGGGGGCTACTGTCGGCGTCCTGGGAACGGGGTTCCCCAGACTTTCCTGCCTGCGGCCCAAGGCGTGGCTCCACCAGCGGCCCTGTACAGCCCATCTTCACCAGCAAGCACTCAAGACCCTCGCGAGGCGGACTACGCAAGACCTCCTCGGGGGCAGCCTCATCAAGCTAGCTCGCAAGGGGTGGAGAGATCAAGGCAAGGGACAACTCGCGAGATTCGTGCAACGCAAGCCATGATGACTGGAGCCAGGCAGGCGCCAGTGCGCAGTGTCCTCGTCTCCTCTTTGGTGCAAAAGAGGCAAGCGCAGGCGAGGAGTCCCGAGGCATCAGGCAAAGGTTTCCATATCGGTGCAACGAGACCAAGACCAGCAGGACGGCAGGACGGAGGTCACCGTGGAGCCGAAGACGACGTCACCACCAGAGCCTTTGGCAGGCGAAGACCACCTTTAGTCAGGATAACTTGTACTAGTTGTCTCCCTTCGAAATTGGCCGTTGTTGGACCCCTTCCCGCTCAATATTTGGGGAGTGGACCAGGGCCTCTATAAATAGGACTAGCCACCACCATAGGAGGCATCTCATCTAGGATCGGAGCCATTCCATCCATAGCCACACACAAGTTTGCCAAGCACAAGAGCGCCTCTCCTCGGGAGGCTGTTCTTCCCTTGTAACCGTTCATCCTCATCCCAAGATGTAATCCACCACACCACACTGGAGTAGGGTATTACACCACATCGGTGGCCCAAACCAGTATAAACTCTTGTGTCTCTTGTTCTTTGGGTTTGTTGAGCTAGTCCTTGTGATTGTGGCGAGAGCAATCTAGGGAGAGAGAGAGAGAGAGATCCTCGTGCGCACCCCTGTGTTCGAACCTCAAGGGTTTTGACGAAACCTGAAATACGACACAATCTAGAGACCAAGGGGCGGCAACACTGGGCGCGAGCTCGTGTGGTTTGAAGAATTGTTCAACCGTATGGGTACGCAGAGTATATATACCTAGTCGGTGGCACCGAATGGAATGGTTCAGTGGCATCGAGATGCAAAACTGCGTGCAGTTTGTGCAACTCGGTGGGACTGAGTCATTCTAATCGGTATCACCGAGATGAAAACCTAGATCAATCTGGTGGTTTCGGTGGGACCGTATAGGAGTGAGTTGGTCTGACCGAAAATCACAACAAGGTTTTAAAAGGCAGCCCTTGACGGGTCGGTGGCTCCGAGTGTTCCTCAGACCACTACAAAAAAAAAAGACACACCCGTGACATTTTGGGCCGAATGAATTATTTTCTGTCATGCTTATGACACTTCTAGGACGATAATTGTGACAAAGCCTGGTATCATCATAGATGTGGTGGGCTCCTACTTCTATGACAAAAAAATCATGACAGAAAATGGGCTTTTCGGCTTGGGCGGGCCAGAGATGCAGCTGCATGACATTCTTTGGGCCGTCCATTACGGAAAAAACCGTGGTAGAAGCGAGTGCGAGGAAAATATCGGGGAGTTACCGGTTACGGTGGGTGGTCGGGGGCCGAGCGATGCGCGTTTCTCTCGTACACGTACGCGCGTGGGTGTGAGGCGTTGGGCTCTAACTGAACCCAAGCAAGTCGTTCGCCTACTAAACCCGAGCGATTGCACTACAGGCTACGCGTTACTGGACCCGAGCGATCGATCGATCCCTGGCTGTTAACTGAACTCGATCAAGCGATTCCTTCGCTACTACTGCTAACAGAAGCCGTTCGAACCTGCTGCCTCTTGATGAACAGTGAGAGTTGTTGGAGGGTTGGATGAATAGTTCCCGATGGGGGTTGGATGAACAGGACCACATGGTAGTAGAGGTCGTTGCCGCTGGATGAACAGGACCCCGATCGATCGAACCTGTTGGGGGTGGATGAACATGACCCCGTGGAGGGCTGGATGAACAGGACGACCCCGTGGAGGGCTGGATGAATAGGACAACCCCGTGAAGGACTGGATGAACAGTAGCCGGTGGAGGGTTGGATAAACAGTAGCCCATGGAGGGGTGGTTGAACAGGACCTGTGGAGAGGGCTGGTTGAACAGTAGTCGGTGGAGGAGCGGTGGAGGCTGGATGAACAGTCGCAGGTGGAGGCAGGAGGGAGACGACGTGGATGAACAGTCACAGGTAGAGGCTGGACGAGGTCGACAATGGAGATGAGCAGTAGCCCGTGGAGTCCCGTTTTGCTGTACGCCACACCCCTCCTGATGAACAGGACCCCCATTTCGACCGTAGCGCTCCAACACAAGTACGTTTCTTCCGTTTTGCAGTATGCCACACCCCTCCCGATCAACAGGACCCTGTTTTGACCGTAAGAGTTCGAAGAGAAGTCTGTTTCCTCCATTTTGCGGAACACCACACCCCTCCCGGTGAACAGGATCCCGTTTCGACCGTATGTGGTCGAACACAAGGCCGTTTCCTCTGTTCTGCGGTACGCCAGGCCTCGTTTCGATCAGCTGTTCCATCCAAGCCAGTTGGCTCCCGATGAACACGAAGCATTTTGTCTCCTCCCTATGAACACGACGACGCAGTTTCTCCGTTCCGACCCAGCTGGTTGCCTGCCGATGAACAGGACGCCATCGCTTCCTCTCCATAAACACGAGCCCTGGCCGTACGTATGCGCGAGTAAGCGTTCGAGACCCCGCCCGTATGTATGTATGTGGCCGTATTTTTTGGCGTGTGGCTGTATGTATGTGTACACGGTTTAGATGGGACTGCCTGAGCTGCTACGTGGGGGGCTCTACTATGACATGCGCTGCTACTTACTCAGCTATGGTTCATCGTTGTAGAGCGACCGATCGACCAGTATGTATGTACATGTTTGCAACAAGACAGACAACGGTACGTACGCTTCGACCGGGTGGGTCCCAACTGTCAGGGATGATAAGGACGCACTTCCTTGCGTGCAAAGATATAGCTGATGGGTCCCAGCTGTCAGGGGGAATCATTTCTTTACCCGTAATAAGGATGCACTACCTAGCGTGCCAAGATGTAGCTGGTGGGTCCCAACTATCAGTGGGAGAAAACATTATTTTTCATGGTAAAAAGGATGCAGTTGCATGCATGCATCCATGGGCGTGGTGCGTCCCCACTGTCAGCCTCTCACGTACAGTCATATTTTGACGACTCTTGTTTGTTGACCACGTTGACCACACCGTGCCGAGCACACCAAGGCCGGTAGACGAAGGCGAGGCCCAGACTGGAACGACCTAGAGATGGGGAAGACGCGGCAATGGAGTCACAGACGGAGAGGAGAGGGAAACTTAACTGGTTCGGGTGCGCGGCAGCACAGCCGCCCATGGGAGATAGGAGCAAGAACAGAGGTTGAAGAAGTAGCACGACTGTTGGATTAACATCCAACAATCCAGCTGCTAGAATCATTTGTTGATAAGTCGACAAAGCCCTACGTACACATCAGCTTAGTAGGCCCACAAGTCAGCCACCAAATCTGCTGGGTCACAGCTGTCATCGGGAGGAATAGTTTTTTTTTGCATAACAAGGAGGCACTTCCTTCCGTGTGAAGATACAGCCGGTGGTTCCCAGCTATCAGGAGGAGGAAACATTTTTTTCAGCTTAATATGGAGGAACTTTCCTTGCATGCGACCATGGACCTAGTGGGTGCCAGCCGTTAGGCTCTCAATGTGCAGTCCTCTTCCGATGACTCTCGTTTGTTGACCATGTCGTGCCGAGTGCAGCGAGGCGGTGGACGACAGCGAGGCGCCAGACGGGAACGACCCGAAGATGGGAAGACGCGGCAGTGGAGTCGCAGATTGAGAGGAGTACAAGGGTTATAAATGGTTCTGGTGCAGTGTGGGGCTGCAGTCGGGGGAGATTAACAAGAGGTGTGGAGGGGTGGAGGGATAGCCTGGCCGGCGGTGGGGTAGCGCTTCGCAGCGATGCGTGCTAAGCAGAGCCGCTAGCCGCCGGAGGCCGGAGCAGGCGGTCTCGGTGATGCTGGAGGAAGAAGACGAAAGATTGAAGGTGCATGCCGGCCGTTGGATATAAATCCAATGGATGTGGGTGTCATAATCATTTGTTGACCAAGTTGACAACGCCTTGCGTAGGCTTCGACCTATTGGCCCACATGTCAGCCTACAAAAATGTGGCATATATTTAACCCATGTTTTCTAGAATTTACAGTCCATTTGCTGGGCTGGGTGAACAAATAATTTCGCGTCAATGCGGCCCATTTAATATTTTCTAAGAAATCCCAGCCCATTTGCACTTTCTTGAAATACATGAATTAGCTGGGCTCGTTCTATATATAATGTTAGGTTAGAAGGAGCAATTAATATCAAAAAATAAACCAGAGCGACACATTATATATATATATAATTAAAAAATTAGCGAGTTATTGCTCAAAACAAAAATGTGCGCGTTATTATTACATCGCAAGCTTTTGTACGCAACACCAGGATTTTCCTTGCCTGTGAATCAAAAACAGCATGGATTTTCCTTGCCAACTTCTGTTAAACATTTACTTATATAAGTTAATAACACGTGGGATGTTTTTATAATTTATATATAAGTCTATATTAAATATACGATAATAGTAATAATATAAATATATATAATGTGGTTAGAACGGAAAACATAAATTGGACACATCATTATTATTTTTATATATAGATAAATAGAACAGAGATCTATGTTGTATTAAAAAATACATTGGGCTACCGATCTTTAAGAAAAAGTGAAACCTACACTGGGAGGCCCATAGGTCGGTACATACATGATGGACCTCAAAAAATAGGTTGATACCACTGTCTCCGTATGTCGTGGGCTACGCGTGTTAAAAAACAAAACCTAGGCCTAGGTGATACTTGTTCGCCCTCTGGAAAAAATGATACCAGCTAGATCCCCGATACCCCTTTCCCACAACAACAACAACAAAAAAACAGATCCGCGATACCCATGAAAAAAAGCTCCCCAATGAAAGTCATCGTTGGAAATTTATTTCGTTTATTGACTAAGGTTGACAAATCCGTGGGCTCCAACGTCAGTATACAATTTGGAGGAAGCTTTTTTTTCAAACGGGGCACTTGCTTGCATACGGCTTGGACCTGGTGGGTTCCCATTGTTAGTCTCTCGGCGTACAGTCATCTCCGGATTCCTCTCGTTTGTTGAGCATGTTGACAATAGCATACGATGGCGCCACGGCGAGCACACACGGATGGGAAAGAACCGGAGCCGGGGAAGACGCCTTCATTCTTTCGAACATACCGCACTAGCCTGGTGGCTGCAGCCGTCTCACCCAAAAGTTGTACTGCCCATGTTTGATTCCAACTGGTGTAGTTGAAAAATATCTAACACTTGCCAAAATTTCGTCCCTAGTTTACCCAGTTTTTCGCACACTCAACATTGTCTTGCCATTTTGAAAATAGCATATCTTTTTAACTTTGCATCATATGAAGATGTGCTATACATGAATGTTGATCAACATGATGTTAACTTGTTGTTAGTTCCATTTTTACCATTTCTAAAATTTCCAACATTCTGTTATCCATGTTTGAAAAGTGCCTATTGATTTAAATGCTCTGCCTTTGAAACAAGCAGTTTCTTATCTGAAAATCAGTTGGACAAGCAGCCATCACCGGTGTTGGTTTCGATGCCACGCTTCTTCAATCCCCCGGCAGGCGCGAGCAGGAAATAAACTTCCGTCCCGTGCTGCTGGTTGGGGAATGGAGCGAATTGGATTAAAGAGGGGGCATGCAGCACGACTGAAGAAGCACATCAGACATGTTTTTTTTCAGTGGATGGCTCTCGATGGCATTTTTTTTACTTGCCTCTGCACCATACAACTTGTATTTTTAGCCTCCCATTCCGTGGTGGACCAGCAGCCCATTTACTGGGCAGTCCAACCTACAGAAAGCAGCACTCGATTTTTCATCAAGCCCCAAAAACAACGCATCACTATGTTTGTTTTGAGGCCGAAAACATTACGGCAGGGGTTGAGCTGGGGAGGGGAAAGACAGAGCAAAAAGATTAAAAAGAGTTGACGCGTCGTTGCTACCCTAACAAGCAGGTGCAATTCTTCTCGGGAAGAAGGTGTGCCGTTGACACCCACACATCACAAATCCCACATTAGACATACTAACAAGTTCACACACAAGTACAACAGAAAAGTTAAACATTCGTATCAAACTCAGGTTCACAGGACACGTTCATATTCATAGCCAACATTCACAATCAACAACTCAAAAGATTCATATATACACAAGTTGAGCACGTCTATGCATCCAAATGATTGATAGATCACAAGACAATATTCATAGATAATTCACAAAAAGATTCAGATATACACATGTTCAGTATGTTTATGCATCCAAATGATTGAGATCACAGCCAATATCATCAAGGGAAAAACTTTAATTACATAGGGTATAGACTGGTAAATGCTGTTCAGTCGAAGGCACTTCTTGCTAAAATTAATGCTTGTACGAGTAAACTTTCGAGTACATAAGAGGCAGCACAGACAATCTGAACTTTGCTTGTAGGTTTATCCTCGAAATAGTGGCCTCGTGCCGAGGGAGGTTTGAGCAACTTGGCCACTACTTTCAACCAACTAGTTTACTGGCTCATCTTGGTCCTGTAGCTCGCCAAAATTCTACATTGCAGGCAAGAAAGGAGGCGGTTGATAAAATGAACCACCCAATTTTTTTTGCAGCTCAACTGAAATGGAGCATCCCTGGCGTCCACACTGATTAAGTGCCAGATGAATATATGCGTCGACCAACTTGTCCGGAATCTTTAGACTCCATGCCATACAGTTCGCTACCATATGTGCCGATAACCAAAAGGCACAAGTTGGGACCAAAGACTGGACTGCGTTTTTCTGGGCTATGCGCCAAGCAATATTTTTGGCGTTCACTCTCCTAATACTTGGAGTTTGACAACTGGTTGACGCCGGTTGATACTCGAATGAATATAGGCACTTCTTCTTGTCAACATCGATGCTTGTCTGAGTGAACTTTGGAGTACATAGCAGCAGCATAAGTATCTGTCCATCTGATCTTTTTGTGCAGTTCTACTGAAATCGCCCAATGTAATGATTTGCCTGCGAGTTCAGGCTCCAAGTTACTCCTTTATGAAATCGGCAAACAGTAGCACAATACCAAATTACCAATACATATGACAAGCACAATAATCAGGATAAAGACCAGTACCAACCTGTGTGAGGTAGCATATCAATTACTATTTCCTTTGACTGGAAGCCGAGATAAGCGAAGCGACTGACAGGAAAGGAAGGAAGCAAGCCGAGATAAGTGAATGACAGGAAAGGAAGGAAGCAGTCGAGGCAATGAAGCACCCAAAGTTTTTGTGCAGTTCCACCAAAATCGAGCATCCCTGTTGGCACATATATTGAGAGAGTGAGATTACTGTAATAGTGGGACTAGTTGATGAAACATACACTAACAAATAGAAGCACCCTCATTATCTTAATGGGTAAAGTTAGCAACATAGTAGTCTTGCTTAAAGAGAGGTATTAGTTTATTTAATCAGTGCCAATTAGCTCAACACTCAAAGCATTGACATGTATCATAGGTTGCAAAACTTTAACATGCAAAGATAAAGGAGTTTCTCATGACAGTAGCACGATACAAATAGAGATGACAGCAAACTAATATGGATGAAGGCCTTAGGCCGGTACCAACCTGAGCAAAAAAGCTTATTCATGTAGTCCCAGAAGAGATGATAAAGCACTCACTGGAATCACTCAATAGTATATATTTTTGTGCACTTCAAATGTATGGTTGAAATCACTCTTGTTTACCAGTGGTGAGATTATATCGAAAGATTATCAAGAACTTCCAGCAGAGTTAAAGCACTGGCTGGGATACAGTTCATTGTATTGTCTTGTGTAGTTCCACTAAAATGTATGATTGGCACAACATGATCCCTGTTTGCACAAGTAGGAACAAGGTGAAACCTTCATTAGCTTAGTGAGAAAGGATAGAAAGACATTAGCATATTACTCTAACAGTAGCATCAAATTCATGATGGACAATACACAAAACATTGCCTCATTGAACCAATGGCAATAAATTGACATGCAAAACAATAGCACTATTATGTCATGACACTACCAAGATTCCATGCCTACTCCACCACATGATTCACCTCCACAGACACACATACACACGTACATGATTCAGCATAGGGTGCTACTAAAGATTTGTTTAACTCCGACAGGAAAATTAGGCAGCAATAAATTAGTGCTACTTAAGTACTCCTAATTAATTAAGTGACCTTGCAGGAGAGACAGCAGAAGTGGAAGGGCTCCCTGGAGGATCGTATCACATGTAAGGTAGACGTTGCCGGAGCCCTTGAATGGCCTCGACTGAGGCCTCGGCTTCAGCAAGATCACCTTGGCACTATTGATCGTGTAGAGCTGGGTCACAGATGCATCCAGAATCTAGTTAATTAGTATGATGTGTCGTCAACCCAAGTACTACTCTGCTGCATTTCTCTATCTATCTCTACTCTACTCTTATCTACTCTACTCTTATAAAAAACAGAGTTGGTCATGATGGTGTGCCTGCCATCCTGCAATATAGGCCGTCCGATTTATATCTGACGGATAGGAAGGAAACTATGGCAATTTTGCAAAAAGGTACCCACAACCCTCTCCACATTTGCAAATAAGGCCTTCCCTCGTTCATCCTTTTCTCTCACAAGATAAACTACTCATACAAATGCATCTTGATGTTACGTGCAACG
Organism: Triticum aestivum; assembly: GCF_018294505.1. Taxonomy (NCBI): domain Eukaryota; kingdom Viridiplantae; phylum Streptophyta; class Magnoliopsida; order Poales; family Poaceae; genus Triticum; species Triticum aestivum. The sequence goes on from NC_057808.1 coordinate 184,241,569, forward strand.
CACGGGCATCTTGCTAGTCTTCCAAGTAAATTAAGACTAGTAGCAACACACAATACAATACCACTAGCAAGATGTCAGGATAACATAGGACGGTACCATCGTGTGATCTCCATTTCCTCTTTAATCTTCTTCTTCCTCCTCTTCATGCTCTATTTCTCTTTGTCCTCACTAGTTGGTGAAACCAAGTACATGATTGGCCTTCTATTTCAGAATTGGTTTTGTCAGTGAGGGAGTACAAGTGTACTAGTAAATAATAGCATTATTTTCTCATGGCAGTCGCAAAATAGAGATGAACACATGCATTAAATATCATTCTTACCTAAAGGAAGGTTATGGTGCCAATATGGATGATGAGGATTGGAACACAGATCTCCCTTTGTGCAGTTCCACCGAAATGAACCAACTGTTCCATTCTGACATTCCAGTTAAACAGCACAAAAGTCACTTCTTTTAAGAAGTGTTTTGTACAGTGCACCAAAAGGTCACAATAGCAACGAGGTGAAATGGATATCCCCGTTTGCACAAAAAGCTACAGAGGAAACAGTCAGAGTCTCAAACAATCACTGGCAAAAACATTTGGCTAAACTTGTCATGGCTTATAACAGTGGCATGGCTTCATTTTACCAGGGGCATTAGATTAAGAACAGCTAAATATTTGGTATAAGGGCATGGGACAGTGGATGCACCAGCAGTCTAGCACCATGTACCTAAACCAGGGCATAAAGTGGTGATTCGGAGTTTGTTGCCCCAAGAAACAAACATCCAAGAAACATATGTGGGTTGGTTCCATTTTTGTTCACTCTAGCCACCTACTCCTATGTGTGGATAGCAAATCTAGTCCTGGTCATACCACTGTGTACAACGTTTCCCCTATATTTCCCTTTTCGACCAAGAGACCGGTTGGATGACCAGTCTGTACTACTTTCACCCCCTTTCCTTCCTGTTTGTACCAAGTCCGATGTACATACTAAATCCCCCCCTTTATTTCTTGTTTGAACCAAGTACAAGATTCGACTCCATGAAGTAGCTTTACCTCTAACAATAGAAGAAAAAAAATAGGTGACGTTGGACCATCCGATCGAGAGGGGCTGAGAGGTAGAAAATGATGCACATGCAGCGACGTAGCGAGCTGGGGAAGTAGAGCTAGGCCGGTTTCGAAGGAAGATATACCTGAAGGTCGTCGGGATGTGGATAGGTGGGCGGCGGGAGGCCGGATCCGCCCACACTAGGGCAACGACGAAGGGATCGGAGGACCTCCCACGCCGGCGCTCGGCCAGAGATAACGGTGCGGCGGCAGTGGGTCTCCTCCCTCGCTGTCGACGACGGCCTAAACGCTGCCCCTCCTCCCCTTCACCGGCGGAGGGGGATACGTCCGGATCTGTAACCAGCGGTGAGGATAGAAAGACAGTGTTACCACCGCTATCTTGTTTATATCTGGAGAGGATGAGAGTGTGTGAATGGAGCAACCCTAGCAAGCAAGCGCGGAGGCTCCGGCCTATATATATACGTAGTGGGGTAGTTTTCCTTTTTCACTCCATCAAAACAATCGTTTAAAATTGTGTACGTGCCAGGTCGCCGTTTTTTTGAGTTGTTGATTGTTTTTTGAGATAGTTGCCCGCTTATTCCAAGTGGTGTTATGGTGTGCCAGGTCGCACTTTGTATCATTCAAGTGTGGTACTAGACCCTCCATTAAATGAACAACGACCGCCTCTTAAAATTTGTGAATAAGCCCACGACTAAAATTATCGGAAACGTGGGCTGCCCCTACATGCATTATTATTTATGTTTTCTATGTGGGAGTATCGTCAAAACAAAATGTGAGAGTACAATATTTATTGGGCCCCTTTGTAATTTGTGCTAAATTTTGACCAAAGATTTAACTGACAAAATGTTAGTGCATGTTAACAAAAATTATATCCTTTGATTCATATTTGAACATCGTTTTCAATGATGTAATTTTTTGTGACATGCATGAACATTTGGTTCGTTAAATTTATAGTCAAAATTTGGCACAGATTATCATAGGGATCAATAAACAAGGACGGAGCTCCTCGTCTGTTGTCCCTCCTTGTGCACAACTATCTCTCGCTTTAGGGCCGGGGAATTACAAATCTTTACCGTCACATATTCATACTACTTCAAGGTGCATTAAATCAACACACGCAAGTATCAAAAGGAAAGTCACGACATGCATGCATGTGTTGTAATTAATGTATCGGTAAACGCAAATTATTGAATTATATCGAGTGCACTGCTTTGATGTGTCGCGTCAACTCGTACAACAAGGAGAAGTTTGATTACAACACCCTCTCCCTCGCCCATGAGCGTGGTGGCTCGCAGGACTAGAAGAAGCTTTCGCTACTCGCTCTCCCTCCCGCATGCGGTGGGCATGCAGCAATTCATTCGGTGTCAGATGGCCAGAAGCATATTTTAGTACTCCACTACAATAGTACCATCATTGTTTGACTTCCCAAAGAGGCACAGAGCCAAGTGCAATTCGGACGCTCGTGTGGCAGTTTCATGTGTAGAGTAGTCTAGGATAGCGTATACTGTGCCTCTAAGCTTAAAATCGTTGTGGTCGGCTCCATGCCATGAGGCCGTCTCGAAGCATTTTGTTGATTAAAATAATCTTCTGCCCCTACCTGTCATCCTGGTGATTGTAGTTTGCACGCTCATCTGGTCAAGACAGGAATATATATTTTAATTTGTGGTGGGGTAAATGTTAGTGGTTGCAGCAAATATATTGTACACTGCGGGTCTTTCAGCCAAGTTTAGAGGCAAGCATGTGGAGCCAGTGCTATGATGTGTCGTGTCAACTAGTACAACGAGGAGAAGCTTGATTTTACTACTACACGCCTTCTCCCTCGCCCATGCGCGCGGTGGCTCGCAGACGAGGACAGGCTTTTGCTTACTACTCCTCCCGCACGCGGTGGACGGACATGCAGCAGTTGATTCGATACTGTAGAAGTAGTAACATCATTGTTCGTCTTCTCGAAGAGGCGAAGAGCCAAGCGCAACCCGAACGTGGCAGTTGCGAACGCTCGCGTGGCAGTCTTTGTGTAGGGGTGGGGCGTGGTGCGGAGCCTTGGAGCACGCATATAGCCAGGCTCTTGCATGAGACAAAATTGCTATGTGAGCCCACTATTGTAGTACTTGCTAGTATAGCCCTGTAAACCGGAAAGGAGTATTTTCCTTTCTAGAGATTTCAACAAGTGACTAACTACACCTAAATGAGTACATATGGAGCAAAATGAGTGAATCTACACCGTAAATAAATACGTAGTTCTCTCATTTTCCTCTCCGCCTTGGTCGCGGTGCACAATATTGAGTATATACTAGCCGCTCTATCTACATGCGGGACATCAAAGAATCCGGGCCCGCGTGCCATCCACCAAATTACAGCGAGGTGCTACAGTCAAGACTCATCGGTCACCCCGGTGTGGCCGTCATGACCCGTCATATCACAAAACCCACACCTTTACCAGCAGTGGTAAAGTGGCCTCGAAGTTGGACTGGACGAAGCAACCATCATTTCACTGGAACGCTCGTTGAAGCCCTTTCTCCCCTTTCTTGAAGAAAACCTCACTCCAGGCTACTCACTTCTGCCATTTTTCTTCTGTACAACGAAGGAAAGGTGGGCGAATAAGTGATGCTACTATATTTTCATTCCAAGAATCTTCTTTTTGCGAAGCACCGACCGATTCTCACAGCCTATTCTTTTCCCGTTTTCATTGCGATTGTGGTTTCCTTTCGATTGCTTTTTGTTTGTCAGTTCATTGATGGATCCTGGAGCACTAGGCAAAGAGTTGCCGGCGGACAACCCACTCGAGACAGCGATCTCCAGGAAGCGAGCACCGACCAACGAGTTGACCATGTTGGCGGGCCAACCCATGGAGACGAAGAACTCCAAGAAACAAGCACTGGCCAAAGAGTTGACGACGTTGGCGGACGAACTCCTCAAAGAAAGCTGGAAGAACAGCAAGGGCCCCACCGTGCCTACCCCAGAAACTCTAATGGCCACCTATGAGAGGCTCAAGGCCGAGTTTGAGGAGATAGTCGCCGTTGAGAAGCAGTATTCCCCTGGCAAGGTGATGGCCCCCATCGAGGACGAGGAGATGGCCCCGGAGGGATGGGATCCCCCGGTGAGCTGCACAAGGTAAAAAATAATGGCTTACCATAGTTGTGGTTTTTGATTATTTGCAATGTGCTTGCTAATATGTTAGGGTTGTGCAGGTGCCGGTGGATGTCCTTGATGATTTCGATTTCGCGGTCCGTCCTATGGACAACGGCCCAGAGATCGTTTTCGATGTGGCGGTCCGTCCTTTGGACATCGCCCCGGAGATCGATTCCGATGCCTCTGTCCATCCTGTGGACATCGCCCCAAAGATCGATTCCGATGTCGCAGTCCGTCCTCTTGACATGGCCCAGAGATCGATTCCCATGCCGTTGTCCGTGCTGTGGTCATTGCCCAAGAGATCGATGACAAGAAATAGTTGGTCGCGCTTATCCTCCAGGGTAGTTTGCATTGTGTTTAATTACCAGAACGATGCGTGTTATCAAACCATAGGGCTAGTGCACTATCTTGTGTGGGCGGTACTTGCTACTTTTGTTTGATAGTGAATCATGCAAACCCTCTCCGAGTTATGGAAACAGATGTATCCTCACTAGCTTTTGATGTAATATATGGCATGCTTAGATGTAAGTTTGAACTGTTTATCATATCACCAGGGCTTGTTTGATGATTCTTGGTGTTAGTAGGCTAGCTACTATGCTAGCTATAGTACTTGCAAAACACTCATCGAAGAGAAACGTTGGGGCAGATGAGCTTGTGGTATGCTTATAGGTCTGATCCGTCGTCGATCGGCCAATAGCCCAAGCTCCTAAAATTGTAGGCTTAGCGATCGATCAGACAATAGTCGACACGGATACATTCAGGCCTCATTTGGTTCATAGGGTAGGAAAATCATAGCAATAGGAAAGTCATAGGAAATGAGATGACATGTATCTTAAATCTTATGAGTAGGAATAGGAAAGGAGGTGCCCTTTGATTCACATCATAGGATTTTTCCATTGAGTCTAGGTTAATGTTTATTTTCCTATGAAATGTGGAGGATAGGAAGAATTCCTCCATAGGAATATGATTCCATTCCTATAAACCAAAGGGGAAATCGTAGCAAAAGTACAGAGACATACTTTTTTGAAACACAAAATCATAGCAGTACAGAGATGTACTCCCTCGTTCCAAAATAGATGACTCAACTTTGTACTACTAACTTTGAAACGGAGGGAGTACAAATCCTAGGCGGGCTAGTTTGGCCTAGTGGGTTTCAGTGATATGACGTGGTACGGTGTCGTCCAGTCTTCGCGTGTGGTAGCAGTATTGCGGGTACAGTAAGTTTTCTTGAAGAAGCGGAATTCAACGAAGTCATGATGGTTCCTTCGTCCGACCAACTTACAGTGGGAAAGGTTGGGCCTGCGCTACGACCGGGGTGGACCAGGATAATTTTGTGCATGGCAGGTGGACCAGGATGGTCGACGTCCCACATGTCGGCGAATGAAAGTATTCTTTCGATATAGAGGACGAGCAACGAGTATTCATTGTTTATTTTTATGAAAGCTATTGTATCCACTGTACGATGGAGGAGTGTGAAACACGGCAGCCCAGTGAACTTGGCATGTGCACCACTCCCTCCTTCCTAATGTAATACTACCATAGTGTTGACTATAAGGTTGGCTATAAGGTGACAACTTTTTCTCACTTTCTCTCTATCTATTTCCTCTCAAATGTTTTTACCTTTCTTTTTTAGACACAATTGTTTTTATACCTCTTTTTTTAGAATTAGTTTTTTATACCTAGGAGCACGTGTAGAGACGGGCTCTTGAAGAGCCCACTCCTTGACTTTGTCAATGCCTCTCTCTCCTCCACATAAGCGGGCTTATAGCCCAGTATTTTACTAGTACTACTTGCTATGAATGCGGGCAGCTGGCGTCTGAGGGGGGAGCGCGCACGGGAGGGGGGAAGGGTTTTCTAGTGGGCCAGGGCGGTCAGAAGTGGGCTTGGAAGCGGTCCGATCTCCCGCATGGCCCACCTCACATTATCACCATATATTTCTTGGAGTTCGTGTGTGGCGGAGGGCGATCTCTTCTCCCTCCCGCGTCTCTCTCTTCTCAGCCGACGCCCGCCGAGCGATTAGATTTCGGCTATCGATGGTTTATTCAATTGCAGTCCCACATGTCAGTGAAAAGCAAGACAACGTGTGTCCCCTCTGGTGAGCAGCGTGCGAGCCGGACTGTTGGGGGTGCGACGCGAGCGCGACGCGTACGAGTCGTAAGTGTGCCGCCTTTTCCTATTGAACTTGTCAAGCGTAACATTTTTGTGCGATCATCGATAGAAATCCAGAACAAAATGATGAGGGCGGGGCTTTCCCGCGTGTTAGGCGGGCTAGTTTAAGTGATATGACGTGCTACAGTGCTGTCCACGTGCTCCATTTTTATGTAAGCAAGAGTCTACACTCTTACGTGGGAGGAGTGCGAAACACGACGGATCTGATTTTGATCGAGGGATAATTGTTCCCTGCGAAATAATGGAGCACTGTTAGCGATTATAGCATGATAGTTAGGGCATCTCCAGCGCTGGCCCACAAATTTACACCAGCATCTGTCCGAGGACACTGATGCCAGAGGATGCCATCCAATGCTGCCCGCATACCTTTCGACAACTATATGAACTAACCAGATGAAATTCATGCAAACAAAGCAAATTTCAAATTAATCGGATGAAATTCATTACATTTCGAAAACTTTTCCTATAAACTGGACGAAATTCAGTACATATTTCACAAAAACCATACTAAAACCTACTATAAACCTAATCTAAACGATCGCCGGCGCCCGACCACCTTGTCCGGCCATGAGCCCCGAGAACGCCGGCCATTGTCTTTGCCTCCTCCTCATCCGCCTCGGCTTTGTCCAGCTCCGCCTCGATAACCTCCTCCTCCGGAGCACAAGGTTTTTGAAGATTCCCACCTCCACGTCACCGTCAAGCGGTTTACCCCACCAAGCTTGGCGTCGACTGAGTGGAGGAGCGGCGGCCTTCTTGGGACCAGAGCGGCGGTGACCTACCGTGTACTACTTTTCCTTGCTACCGGCTGCACCCGCGCATGCGCGCCGACTTCATGGTCATGGCGGCGGAGGGCGGCCAGGGGGAAGCCCGCGATCTCCTTCGTCTGCTCCTACGACAGTACGTCCAAGAGAGCTTTGGAGCGCGCCCGGAGTGGAGCCGCCGACGTCCTTTGTCTGCTCCTACGACAGTACGGCCAAGAGAGCTTCCGAGCGCCAGGAGGCCATGGTTGGAGTGGTGCCGACAGAAGGAAGGGACCGGAGGAGAATGAGTGTGGGTCTTTGGCTATGGATGGGAGCTGGGGCTCAAGTTAATATAGCGGGCGAATGGCAATGAGCCGCGACAGACGGATGGATGGTTGGTGCTGGAGTAGGTTCGTCGGCAGCCGCGTATCATTAATGTGGGTGGCGGATGGAAGGCTGGCCGTGGTGTCATTAACGCGGAGCAGTCGCTTGCACCGGATGCCGCGCCGGTGGCGCTCTCTCGGCCGTCGCGCTGCTGCAATGCCGGCGCCAGTGAGAGGTCGCATTGGGCGTGAATGCGGACGCTGCTTTAGTGACTTAACTGCAGGTGCAGTTGGGTCACTGACATGTGGGACCAACAGGCATCTGGCCCGCATGTCAATGACACACCAACTACACCTGCAGTTAAGTCCCGTGAATGTGGCATTGACATTCTGGAGAGACGGTGACCGTTTCAGGGGGTAAGCGCGTGCTAGTGATGGAAGGGGTTTCAGTAGGGCAGGGCAGTCAGACGCTGGCGTGGTGGTAAAATGTGAACTCATGGATGATGATCCTTTGAAACATATGCGGCACGTATTGACAACCAGGCGTCCATGCAAGCGCTCTTGTCGCCAGCTAGCCTTCGACGACCACCATCAGACACTACACAACCATGCATAACTTACAAATAATGGATGAACCGATCAAACACACACTCATGTGCAATGGCACTATGATCAGTCGCTCACGATCCATATATAGGTACCATAGTACCTTCTCTAGCTAGGTTGTTTTATAGATTGTCATTGTGAGGGATGATATACATGAGCAAGGCCGAGTCACGTCGTCGCATTGTGTGCAAAGCCATGGATAATGTCGAGCAGCTCGGCGCCCAAGCACGAGTATGACCGTTGGTGTTGAGACAGGTGAATACGTGCTCGGTGTTCGCGGAGGCCACGAGCAAACATCTAAACAGTAATGTCAGGCACCGCCGTGGCGCGCAGGTGACGGGCTCGCTGTTTGCATTGCGCCATGAGCAGGACTTTGATTGAGAGGGTGACCTCCATGAATTAGATGGTTTGACAGTGTGAGCATAATTGTCTGCACGCGGACATGCTAATTCCCTTTATGGACGGTCTGCGCTAATGTGTGCATCACGTATAATATAAAAAAATCGGTTTGTGCATTTAACGCAAAGTATTTCATTTTCATTTGGCTGATGAGTGTGCGTTGCAGCGACGAGTCCGTGGTTTGATTCCTCACATACGCATAATTTTGGTTTTTATTTCTTTCTCCACTGACAGGTAGGCCCGCATAGATAGATAGATAGATATAGAACACGAGCTGATGAGGTGCATGCGGACTGTTTCACTCGTCAACCAGACAAATACGGAGCTATACGATTAGCCAGTGACCGTATAATCACCATATCTCGTATGCAATGATCAAAGTGAGCTATAAGGAGAAGTTCGATGACCGCCAATGCATTTTACTCGGTAATAAATGACCAGGATTGAAGGAGAATCCAAATTTCCCTCGTCTTCTGTCCTTGAGCTCTCGACCATCCAATGCACTATATGGTTGTCCGGCCACTCCACGCCATAGCTCTCACCAAGCGTCGTTCATGCCACCGCACTACACACTAACCGGTAAAGAAGCGATGGCATCCCGCCGCGCCGAGTTCCTCGCCGCCCATGACGGCACACAAAATGGTAGGGAAGCGATGGCATCCCGTCGTGCCGAGTTCATTGCCACTCGCGACCTCACACCTAGGTGGGCGGAATTTGAAGCTGCCAAGGCTGAATGGGCGGTAGAGCAAGAGGCGGCCAAAGCCGCACAAAGGGAGCAGAAAAGTCAGAAAGCACTCAAGAAAAGAGAGGCCCGCCGCCGCAAGAAAGAAGAGGACGCACACACTACTGCGGAGAGGCCGGCGGAGATCCAAGCACGGTGGGGTATCGCCGACAAAGCCGGGAAGGAGAACAACGACGTGTCGCCAGCATCTGAGAACTAGTAGTACTAGTAGTTAGTGTGTGTGTCTGTGTCGCCCATACGTTTGTTTAATTAATTACGACCATGTACCAGTACTAGTTACTACTATAGTTTTTACGGCAAATTACCAGTACATTAGCCTAGACTCAATGGAAAAATTCCTATCCTATGCATCAAATACCATCTCTTTCTCAATAGGAATTGAGATGCATGTCATCTCACTTCCTATAATTTTCATATTCCTCTAAAATTCCTATCTATGAACCAAAGGAGGCCTCTGCTGGAGTACAGTACTACTGTAGCTAGCGGTACTGCTGGTACAGTAGTTTTCTTCAAGAAGCAGAATTCAACAAAGTCATGATGGTTCCTTCGTCCGAGCAACTTCATAGTGGGAAAGGTTGGGCCTTTGATTTGATAGCTCATTAGTCATTATTACTACGGTGCGATGACCGGGGTGACTCTCCCTTGGAGTTCTGTGTGCATGGCAAGTGGACCAGGATGGTCGACGTCCCACATGTCGGCAAACGGAAGTATTCTTTTGGATATCGAGGAGCAAGGAAACCGCGTGGTATAGTATCACTGCTGGTTTATATTTATTTTTTATTTTTGATGAATGCTATCGTTTCAACACTTACGACGAAGGAGTTCCAAACACGACACGTGTTGGATGTCCCACACATCAGCGAAATGAGTGGGACATGAACATGATGGTAGAGCGTCTCCACTTCTTCCACTTCTAAGTCGGAGACCACACATAGTAGTACTAGTGGTATGAACGATACAAAGTGCGACCCGGAGAGAAAGACACGTCTAGTTGGAAGGTCTCGGGGCATACACGTAAACAAATATAAAACCTAATATGTGCCTCCAATTAATATAGTAGTAGTAGAGTACTTAGGCACGTACATCATAACATCACCGTGCATTGCACGTACAACATTTAGTGGTAGTAAGAGACAAATGCCTATATGCCATGCATGTTCATACTATTTGTGCCTTTCTACTTCACTTACTGCGCTACATTACTCAGGTTCGTACGTCCACTCCTAGTTACATGTCCGTCTCGTAGTTCCAGTCCCACGTGTTCTTCATAGATGGAACGATCCATAACTGTGGGCAACGGGAGTCATATCATGGCAACTAGTGTGGCTCCCCACGATGGAGACTCATCCAAACTATGGCCAGCCTCGACGCGAAGTAGTCCCGTGCACCGGGAAGCGATGCTCTCTTGGCCGTCGCGCTGCTTCAAAGCCGGCGCCATTGAGAGGTCGCCTCCGCTCTGGCCGGGCATTAATGTGCCACTGACACTCCGGGGCTACACTGACTGTTTCACGCGGGAAGCATGCCCCAGCAAGGGAGGAGGGTTGGGTCGGCCTGCGCGGTCAGACGCGGGCCTGGTGGTGGTATTGGTTTTGAACCGTTTCAGGTGTAATACTGGTAGTTTGTAAAACTACTCAATTATTTCACTCAGTTTCCTAAGAAATTGTGGTAAAAGTGTTACTCCACAGCCCGCTTCCCTTCTCCTTCCTCTTCCATCTCATGCGCACATCCGCGGGAAGCGACCGATCAACCCTTATATAGGAGTGCTAGCACAAAAAGATGCATGCATGACCACTAAAATTTCCTTTCTCTTATCTCTATGAAATAAATGTGGCGTGAAACTCATACATCCATTTTGCATCATGCTTTTATATTGATATTTATTGCATTATGGGCTGTTATTACACGTTATGTCACAATACTTATGCCTATTCTCTCTTATTTTGCAAGGTTTACATGAAGAGGGAGAATGCTGGCAGCTGGAATTCTGGGCTGGAAAAGGAGCAAATATTAGAGACCTATTCTGCGCAACTCCAAAAGTCCTGAAACTCCACGAAAGGAATTTTTTGAAATAATAAAAAATACTGAGCGAAGAAAATACCAGAGGGGGCCCACACCCTGGCCATGAGGGTGGGGGGCGCGCGCCCTACCCCCTGGGCACGCCTTCCTGCCTCGTGGGCCCCCTGGCAGGCCTCCGGTGCCCATCTTCTGCTATATGAAGTCTTTCATCCGGAAAAAAATCATAAGCAAGCTTTCGGGAAGAAACTCCGCCGCCATGAGGCGGAACCTTGGCGGAACCAATCTAGGGCTCCGGCGGAGCTGTTCTGCCGGGGAAACTTCCCTCCGGGAGGGGGAATTCATCGCCATCGTCATCACCAACGATCCTCTCATGTGAGGAGGGTCAATCTCCATCAACATCTTCACCAGCACCATCTCCTCTCAAACCCTAGTTCATCTCTTGTATCCAATCTTTGTCCCAAAGCCTCAGATTGGTACCTGTGGGTTGCTAGTAGTGTTGATTACTCCTTGTATTTGATGCTAGTTGGTTTAATTGGTGGAAGATCATATGTTCTGATCCATTGTTCATATTAATACCCCTCTGATTATGAACATGAATATGATTTGTGAGTAGTTACGTTTTTTCCTGAGGACATGGGAGAAGTCTTGCTATAAGTAGTCATGTGAATTTGGTATTCATTCGATATTTTGATGAGATGTATGTTGTCTTTCCTCTAGTGGTGTTATGTGAACATCGACTAGATGACACTTCACCATTATTTGGTCCTAGAGGAAGGCATTGGGATGTAATAAGTAGATGATGGGTTGCTAGAGTGACAGAAGCTTAAACCCTAGTTTATGCGTTGCTTCATAAGGGGCTGATTTGGATCCATATGTTTCATGCTATGGTTAGGTTTACCTTAATACTTCTTTTGTAGTTGCAAATGCTTGCAATAGGAGTTAATCATAAGTGGGATGCTTGTCCAAGTAAAGACAGCACCCAAGCACCGGTCCACCCACATATCAAATTATCAAAGTACCGAACGCGAATCATATGAGCGTGATGGAAACTAGCTTGACGATAATTCCCATGTGTCCTCGAGAGCGCTTTTCTCTATATAAGAGTTTGTCCAGGCTTGTCCTTTGCTACAAAAAGGATTGGGCCATCTTGCTGCACTTTATTTACACTTGTTATTTGTTGCCCGTTACAAATTACCTTATCACAAAACTACCTGTAACCTATAATTTCAGTGCTTGCAGAGAATACCTTGCTGAAAACCGCTTGTCATTTCCTTCTGCTCCTCGTTGGGTTCGACACTTTTACTTATCGAAAGGACTACGATAGATCCCCTATACTTGTGGGTCATCAAGACTCTTTTCTGGCGCCGTTGCCGGGGAGTGAAGCGCCTTTGGTAGGTGGAATTTGGTAAGGAAAAATTTATATAGTGTGCTAAAATTTACTGTCACTTGCTACTATGGAAAGTAATCCTCTGAGGGGCTTGTTCGGGGTATCTTCACCCCGACCTGTAGAGCAAAGAGTTGCTCCTCAACCTACTAAACCTACTGAAAATGTTTACTTTGAAATTCCTTCGAGTATCATAGAGAAACTGCTAGCTAATCCTTTTGCAGGAGATGGAACACTGCATCCCGATTTACACTTAATCTATGTGGATGAAGTTTGTGGATTATTTAAGCTTGCCGGTATGCCCGATGATGTTATCAAGAAGAAAGTCTTCCCTTTATCTTTGAAGGGAGAGGCATTGACATGGTATAGGCTATGTGACGATATGGGATCATGGAACTACAAACGATTGAAATTGGAATTTCATCAGAAGTTTTATCCTATGCATCTTGTTCATCGTGATCGTAACTATATATATAATTTTTGGCCTCACGAAGGAGAAAGCATTGCTCAAGCTTGGGGGAGGCTTAAGTCAATGTTATATTCATGCCCCAATCATGAGCTCTCAAGAGAAATGATTATTCAGAATTTTTATGCTCGGCTTTCTCTCAATTCGCTCCATGCTCGATACTTCTTGTACTGGCTCTTTTATGATGAAGACTATTGAATTCAAATGGGATTTATTGGAAAGAATTAAATGCAACTCTGAAGATTGGGACCTCGACGAAGGTAAAGAGTCAGGTATAACACCTAAGTTTGATTGTGTTAAATCTTTTATGGACACCGATGCTTTCGGTGAATTTAGCACTAAGTATGGACTTGACTCTGAGATAGTAGCTTCTTTCTATGAATCCTTTGCTACTCATGTTGATCTCCCTAAGGAGAAGTGGTTTAAATATAATCCTCCCATTGAAGTAAAAGTAGTTGCACCTATTAAAGTTGAAGAAAAGACTATCACTTACAATGATCCTATTGTTCCTACTGCTTATGTTGAGAAACCACCTTTCCCTGTTAGAATAAAGGATCATGCTAAAGCTTCAACTGTTGTCAACAAAAGTAATATTAGGACACACAAACCCCCTGAGCAAGTTAAAGTTGAACCTAATATTGCTATGGTTAAAGATCTCTTGGCTGATAATATTAATGGGCATGTTATTTACTTCTGTGATGAGACTGCTAGAAAGCTAAGCCTGGTGCTAAAGATAAACATAGACCTGATATAGGCATGCCTGTTATTTCTGTTAAAATAGGAGATCATTGTTATCATGGCTTATATGATATGGGTGCTAGTGCTAGTGCAATACCTCATACCTTATACAAAGAAATTAGGCATGATATTGCACCTGCTGAGATAGAAGATATCGATGTTACCATTAAGCTTGCCAATAGAGATACTATTTCACCGATTGGGTTTTTTAGAGATGGTGAAGTCTTGTGTGGGAAAGTTAAATATCCTGCTGATTTTCTTGTTCTTCGCTCCCCACAAGATAGCTTTTGTCCCATTATATTTGGTAGACCCTTCTTGAACACTGTTAATGGTAAGATAGACTGTGAAAAGGATGTTGTTACTATTGGTTTGGGTGATATGTCTCATGAGTTTAATTTTTCTAAATTTCGTAGACAACCCTGTGATGAGGAATTGCCTAGTAAGGATGAAATTATTGGTCTTGCTTCTATTGCTATGCCTCCTAATGATCCTTTAGAACAGTATTTGCTTGATCATGAAAATGATATGTTTATGAATGAAAGAAGGGAAATAGATGAAGTATTCTTTAAACATGGACCAATTCTAAAACAAAACTTGCCTGTTGAAATCCTAGGGGATCCTCCTCCACCCAAGGGTGATCCTGTGTTTGAGCTTAAACCATTGCCTGATACTCTTAAATATGCTTATCTTGATGAAAAGAAGATATATCATGTTATTATTAGTGCTAACCTTTCAGAGCATGAAGAAGAGAACTTATTGAAAACTCTGAAGAAGCACCGTGCTGCTATTGGATATACTCTTGATGATCTTAAGGGCATTAGTCCCACTCTATGTCAACACAAAGTAAATTTGGAGAAAGACGCCAAACCAGTTATTGATCATCAACGATGGCTAAATCCTAAGATGAAAGAAGTGGTAAGAAAGGAAATATTAAAGCTCCTTGAAGCAGGTATAATTTATCCAGTTGCTGATAGTCAGTGGGTAAGTCCTATTCATTGTGTCCCTAAGAAGGGAGGTATTACTGTCGTTCCTAATGATAAAGATGAATTGATCCCGCAAAGAATTATCACAGGTTATAGGATGGTAATTGATGTTCGCAAATTAAATAAAGCTACTAAAAAAGATCATTACCCTTTGCCTTTGATTGATCAAATGCTACAAAGATTATCCAAACATACACATTTTTGCTTTCTAGATGGTTACTCTGGCTTCTCTCAAATACCTGTGTCAGCTGATGATCAAGAGAAGACCACTTTTACTTGCCCTTTCGTTACCTTTGCTTATAGACGTATGCCTTTTGGTTTATGTAATGCACCTACTACCTTTCAAAGATGCATGATGGCTATATTCTCTGATTTTTGTGAAAAGATTTGTGAGGTTTTCATGGACAATCTCTCTGTGTATGGATCCTCTTTTGATGATTGCTTGAGCAACCTTGATCGCGTTTTGCAGAGATGTGAAGAAACTAACCTTGTCTTGAACTGGGGGGAAATGCCACTTTATGGTTAATGAAGGTATTGTCTTGGGGCATAAAATTTCTGAAAGAGGTATTGAAGTTGATAAAGCTAAAGTTGATGCTATTGAAAAGATGTCGTGTCCCAAGGACATTAAAGGTATAAGAAGTTTCCTTGGTCATGCCGGTTTTTATAGGAGGTTCATTAAGGACTTCTCAAAAATTTCTCGGCCTCTGACTAATCTATTACAAAAAGATATCCCTTTTGTCTTTGATGATGATTGTGTGGAAGCATTTGAAATACTTAAGAAAGCATTAATTTCCGCACCTATTGTTCAACCACCTGATTGGAATTTACCCTTCGAAATTATGTGTGATGCTAGTGATTATGTTGTTGGTGCTGTTCTAGGACAAAGAGTTGATAAGAAATTAAATGTTATTCAATATGCTAGTAAAACTCTAGACAGTGCCCAGAGAAATTATGCTACTACTGAAAAGGAATTCTTAGCAGTTGTATTTGCTTGTGATAAGTTCAGACCTTATATTGTTGATTCTAAAGTAATGATTCACACTGATCATGCTGCTATTAAATATCTTATGGAAAAGAAAGATGCTAAACCTAGACTTATTAGATGGGTTCTCTTGCTACAAGAATTTGATTTGCATATTATTGATAGAAAGGGAGCTGAGAACCCCGTTGCAGACAATTTGTCTAGGTTAGAGAATGTTCTTGATGACCCACTACCTATTGATGATAGCTTTCCTGATGAACAATTAAATGTCATAAATACTCTCGTACTGCTCCATGGTATGATGATTATGCTAATTACATTGTTGCTAAATTTATACCACCTAGTTTCACATACCAGCAAAAGAAAAAGTTTTTCTATGATTTAAGACACTACTTCTGGGATGACCCACATCTTTATAAAGAAGGAGTAGATGGTGTTATTAGACGTTGTATAACTGAGCATGAACAGGAACAGATCCTACGCAAGTGTCACTCCTAGGCTTATGGAGGACACCACGCTGGAGAAAGAACTGCACATAAGGTATTGCAATCCGGTTTTTATTGGCCTACTCTCTTCAAGGATGCTCGTAAGTTTGTCTTTTGTTGTGATGAATGTCAAAGAATTGGTAATATTAGTAGACGTCAAGAAATGCCTATGAATTATTCACTTCTTATTGAACCATTCGATGTTTGGGGCTTTGATTATATGAGACCGTTTCCTTCCTCTAATGGGTATACACATATTTTAGTTGTTGTTGATTACGTTACTAAGTGAGTAGAAGCTATTCCAACTAGTAGTGCTGATCATAACACTCTATTAAGATGCTTAAAGAAGTTATTTTTCCGAGGTTTGGAGTCCCTAGATATTTAATGACTGATGGTGGTTCACATTTTATTCATGGTGCTTTTCGTAAAATGCTTGCTAAGTATGATGTTAAACATAGAATTGCATCTCCTTATCACCCACAGTCTAGTGGTCAAGTAGAATTGAGTAATAGAGAGCTCCAATTAATTTTGCAAAAGACTATTAATAGATCTAGAAAAAATTGGTCCAAGAAACTTGATGATGCATTATGGGCCTATAGAACTGCATATAAAAATCCTATGGGTATGTCTCCGTATAAAATGGTTTACGGAAAAGCATGTCATTTACCTCTCGAACTAGAACATAAGGCATATTGGGCTATTAAAGAGCTCAATATGATTTCAAACTTGCTGGTGAGAAGAGGTTGTTTTACATTAGCTCACTTGATGAATGGAGAACCCATGCCTATGAGAATGGCAAACTATTTAAAGAAAAAGTTAAAAGATGGCATGACAAAAGGATACAAAAGCGTGAGTTCAATGTAGGTGATTATGTGTTGCTATACAACTCTCGTTTAAGATTTTTTGCAGGAAAACTTCTCTCTAAATGGGAAGGCCCTTACGTTATCGAGGAGGTCTATCGTTCCGGTGCCATAAAAATCAACAACTTCGAAGGCACAAATCCAAAGGTGTTGAACGGTCAAAGAATCAAACATTATATCTCAGGTAATCCCATAAATGTTGAAACCAATATCATTGAAACTATAACCCTGGAGGAATACATAAGAGACACTTTCCAGAACGTTTCAGACTCCGAAAAGGAATAGGTATGTGGTACGGTAAGTAAACCGACTCCAAAACAGTTCTAATGGAAATTTTTCTCCATTTTGGAATATTTAAGAAAATAGGAAAATAAGAAGCAGTCCGGGAAGGACACGAGGCTTCCACGAGGGTGGGAGGCGCGCCCCCTGCCTCGTGGGCACCTCGTGCGCTCTCCGGACTCCGTTTTCTTGCACGATACTTCTTTTGGTCGGTAAAAATTCATTATACAATCTCCCGAAGGTTTTGACCACCGTACCACGCAAATGTCCCCTGCTTTTGTTTCGAGTTGTTTCTGTAGCAGGTTTGGAGCAATATGTCATCTCAGGAATCCGACGGAGAGAGCTATGTCTCACACCTCATTGCTGACCCAAAGACCTATGGGGATCTATCTCCTTGTGGTCGAACTACGGATGAGGAGGAGGATGCTCATTTAATGAGGATCACTGATTCAAGTTCGGAGGAGGAAGATGTCCCTCTGCCTCAACCTAGGGATATGCACGTGAAGTTCAAGAAATCTAGTCTCCCTAAGAGGGCTAAACTATCTAACAACCTATCTATTCCTTCTCGTTTTCGGCAGAAAAGCAAAGGAGATTTATGTGACAAGATCTTGAAGCTGGAATCGGAGGTCGATGATTTAAAAGAGGAAATTGCTCTTCTCAATTACAGTATGAAGAAGCTAAAGGCACAACTGTCATCATCAACAACTCCATCATCACCTCTTTCGAAAAAGGAAAACTAAGTATTTGGTATGGGCACTCCCCTTGGCAACTGCCAAGCTTGGTGGAGGTGCCCCGGTATCGTATCACCATCACACTTCTATCTTTACCGTTTTTCCTAGTTCGATCCTTTTGGTAATATCTTGATCTAGTAGAATAAAGTTTTAGTATGATTTAGCTTTGAGTTTTGAGTTTTGCTTTATGATCCCTCTATGTAATCGAGTCCGTGAGCTATATAATAAAGATTAGTGTTGAGTCAAGGGCTTGATTATATTGCTATGATCTTGAGGGAATAAAAGAAAAGAGAAAGAATAAAAAGAAAGAAAGAGATCGTATTGATCTTATGGAGAGTAATGACTTCACATATAGAGAGTATGATGATTAAAAGTTGTTGAGAGTTGACAAACATAGTTTTGGTCATCGTTGCAATTAATAAGAAGTAATAAAGAAAGAGAGGTTTCACATACAAATATACTATCTTGGACATCTTTTATGATTGTGAGCACTCATTAAAATTTGACATGCTAAAGAGTTGAGGTTGGACAAGGAAGACAACGTAATGGGTTATGTTTTCTTATATCCGAAATAAAGTATATTGTCATGGATCATCCAACATGTTGAGCTTGCCTTTCTCCCTCATGCTAGCCAATTCGTTGCACCAAGTAGAGATACTACTTGTGCTTCCAATACCCTTAAACCCAGTTTTGCCATGAGAGTCCACCATATCTACCTATGGATTGAGTAAGATCCTTCAAGTAAGTTGTTATCGGTGCAAGCAATAAAAATTGCTCTCTAAATATGTATGATTTATTAGTGTGGAGAAAATAAGCTTTATACGCTCTTGTGATGTGGAAGAAATAAAAGCAACGGACTGCATCATAAAGGTCCATATCACAAGTGGCAATATAAAGTGACGTTCTTTTGCATTAAGATTTCGTGCATCCAACCATGAAAGTGCATGACAACCTCTGCTTCCCTCTGCGAAGGGCCTATCTTTTACTTTTATCTTTTACCCTTATGCAAGAGTCATGGTGATCTTCACCTTTCCTTTTTACATTTTATCCTTTGGCGAGCACATTGTGTTTGAAAGATCTTGATATATATATATATATCCAATTGGATGTAAGTCAGCATGAGCTATTATTGTTGCAATTACCCTTGAGGTAAAAGGTTGGTAGGCGAAACTATAAGCCCCTATCTTTCTCTGTGTCCGATTAAAACTCCATACCCATAAGTATTGCATGAGTGTTAGCAATTGTGAAAGACTAAATGATAGTTGAGTATGTGGACTTGCTGAAAAGCTCTTATATTGACTCTTTCCGATGTTATGATAAATTGCAATTGCTTCAATGACTGAGATTATAGTTTGTTGGTTCTCAATGAAGTTTCTGATTCATACTTGACATTGTGAATAGATTATTACTTGAGCATAAGAAGTCATATGACAATATATATATATATATATATATATATATATATATATGTTGCTGTTATAAGAATGATCATGATGCCCTCATGCCCGTATTTTATTTTATCGACACCTCTATCTCTAAACATGTGGGCATATTTATCGTTATCGGCTTCCACTTGAGGACAAGTGAGGTCTAAGCTTGGGGGAGTTGATACGTCCATTTTGCATCATGCTTTTATATTGATATTTATTGCATTATGGGCTGTTATTACACGTTATGTCACAATACTTATGCCTATTCTCTCTTATTTTGCAAAGTTTACATGAAGAGGGAGAATGCTGGCAGCTGGAATTCTGGGCTGGAAAAGGAGCAAATATTAGAGACCTATTTTGCGCAACTCCAAAAGTGCTGAAACTCCACGGAAGGCATTTTTGGAAATAATAAAAAATACTGAGCGAAGAAAATACCAGAGGGGGCCCACACCCTGGCCACAAGGTTGGGGAGCGCGCCCTACCCCCCTGGGTGCACCTCCCTGCCTCATGGGCCCCCTGGCAGGCCTCCGGTGCCCATCTTCTGCTATATGAAGTCTTTCGTCCGAAAAAATAAATCATAAGCAAGCTTTCGGGAAGAAACTCCGCCGCGACGAGGCAGAACCTTGGCGGAACCAATCTAGGGCTCTGGCGGAGCTGTTCTGCCGGGGAAACTTCCCTCCGGGAGGGTGAAATCATCGCCATCGTCATCACCAACGATCCTCTCATCGGAGGACGGTCAATCTCCATCAACATCTTCACCAACACCATCTCCTCTCAAACCCTAGTTCATCTCTTGTATCCAATCTTTGTCCCAAAGCCTCAGATTGGTACCTGTGGGTTGCTAGTAGTGTTGATTACTCCTTGTATTTGATGCTAGTTGGTTTAATTGGTGGAAGATCATATGTTCAGATCCATTATGCATATTAATACCCCTCTGATTATGAACATGAATATGATTTGTGAGTAGTTACGTTTGTTCCTGAGGACATAGGAGAAGTCTTGCTATAAGTAGTCATGTGAATTTGGTATTCATTCGATATTTTGATGAGATGTATGTTGTATTTCCTCTAGTGGTGTTTTGTGAACGTCGACTACATGACACTTCACCATTATTTGGGCCTAGAGGAAGGCATTGGGAAGTAATAAGTAGATGATGGGTTGCTAGAGTGACAGAAGCTTAAACCCTAGTTTATGCGTTGCTTCGTAAGGGGCTGATTTGGATCCATATGTTTCATGCTATGGTTTGGTTTACCTTAATACTTCTTTTGTAGTTGCGGATGCTTGCAATAGGAGTTAATCATAAGTGGGATGCTTGTCCAAGTAAGGACAGCACCCAAGCACCGGTCCACCCACATATCAAATTATCAAAGTACCGAACACGAATCATATGAGCGTGATGGAAACTAGCTTGACGATAATTCCCATGTGTCCTCGAGAGCGCTTTTCTCTATATAAGAGTTTGTCCAGGCTTGTCCTTTGCTACAAAAAGGATTGGGCCATCTTGCTGCACTTTATTTACACTTGTTATTTGTTGCCCGTTACAAATTACCTTATCACAAAACTACCTGTAACCTATAATTTCAGTGCTTGCAGAGAATACCTTGCTGAAAACCGCTTGTCATTTCCTTCTGCTCCTCGTTGGGTTCGACACTCTTACTTATTGAAAGGACTACGATAGATCCCCTATACTCGTGGTTCATCAGAAACTCAAAGCCCTTTAAGTCTGAGTATAATGGAAATCATCGTCCTCCTCCAGCTCCGCTTCGCCCGTGTTGTCGTCCTCCTGTTCCAGCTCCGCGTCTTTGTTCTCCTCCTCCGGCTCCGCGTGCTGCTCCGCCTCCAACGCCTCCTCGTCTGGATCCGGCTAATACGGACTCCGGGGGACAGGGCATGTGGACCCCCGTCTTAGAGCAACCGGTTTACCTTGCATTGCCAGCTCAGAGAACAAGTCTTATTGATGCGGAGCATCCTACGGACATCACCATGTCAAGAGTCCATTTGGCAAGTGACACATGCGACATCTACTTCACACACACAAAGGTGAATCATCTCCTTTACACGTGCTCAATTGACCCCTTCGAGGATGGTGTACTACTTGACACTTCTCCCGTGTGCATGCATAAGTATTGTCGGAGCTTCACGAATGTCAAGGAGGAGTGCAAGCGCCAAGGAACACCTACATCAACTCCAACGGAGGCGTGGAAGAGAAGACGGAAGAAAGGAGAAGAAGAAGACGGAGCGGCTGTTGAAGACTAGCCGGACATCCGGACGCAGAGCCGGATCATCCGGGCCCAGCCGGATAATCCGGGCCGTCCCCCGTATCATCCGGGTAATCCATACACCATGACGGCCGAACCTTGCAGAATATGCTCGGCGAAGCTGGATCATCTGGACGAGGACCCGGATCATCCGGACGACGCCCGGATCATCCGGACCCCGTCAGGATCATCCGGCCTTGCCTGTGTGCATGACTCGGGCCGAAGCCCATGTACCCATTCCGCCCCCTCACTTACCCCTTCGTGGCTTAGACTATAAATAGACCTCCTCCACCTCCTTTCTAGGGTTAGCAAAGTGATAGCTCATTTGTATGTGAGCTTTGCTCCTACCTACTTCTACTCTTGAGAGAGAGACTACCACTCCCATGGAGTTCAAGACCTCCATGTGAGCATGTGAGAAGATCCTACAGGATATCATCAAGACCTCCTCATGGAGATGAACTTTACCTTGTATCTTTCCCTTTGTTGTTCATGTACCTTGTGGATCTTGTGTGTTTGATTGTCTAGTGGATGTGTGATTGGACTTGTTCTTGAGTGTTTCCCCTTGTGATTTCTCTCTGTTCTTCCCCGTGTTCTTCGTGTTCTTCGTGGGATTTGCTCCAATCGTGAAAGATCGGCCGTATAGGGTTCCACCCTACATCACTTATGGCAACACACAACAACTTGGTACAGAAAACAACCGCTTTATTGAGGCTAGCGGAAACATAGGCCTGATATTACATCAAGTAGCGAGGCCAAGCGGCACACATGGTGTGGCTGAACAGTATGTACATTATTCAATGAACATGAGTGGCCCTCGATCACGATAACTACGAGGCAGCGGAACGACGACGAAGTGGAACTCCATAGCACAGGGACACCGATGTGGTCACGATCAAGACGCGGGAAGCTCTCCGATCCGATACGACTTGCCTGAAATCTGGCATGACACGCCAGGTCAGTACATTGAATGTTCTTGCAAGCTCACAACAAACATAAGCATAATGGCAAAAAATATCATGACAATTAATCAGGTTAATGCAATGCAAATTGCTACCTCTTAAGCACTGCGTTGGTTTTCCCTTGAAGAGGAAAGGGTGATGCAGCAAAGTAGCGTAAGTATTTCCCTCAGTTTTTGAGAACCAAGGTATCAATCCAGTAGGAGGCTAAGCGTGAGTCCCTCGCACCTACACAAAACAAATAAATCCTCGCAACCAACGCGATAAGGGGTTGTCAATCCCTACATGGCCACTTACGAGAGTGAGATCTGATAGATATGATAGGATAATAATTTTGGTATTTTTGTGATAAAGATGCAAAGTAAAATAAAAGTAAAGTAAAAAAGCAAAGGAAATAACTAAGTATTGGAAGATTAATATGATGAAGATAGACCCGGGGGCCATAGGTTTCACTAGTGGCTTCTCTCGAGAGCATAAGTATTCTATGGTGGGTGAACAAATTACTGTTGAGTAATTGACAGAATTGAGCATAGTTATGAGAATATCTAGGTATGATCATGTATATAGGCATCACGTCCAAGACAAGTAGACCAACTCCTGCCTGCATCTACTACTATTACTCCACTCATCGACCGCTATCCAGCATGCATCTAGAGTATTAAGTTCATAAAAATAGAGTAACACCTTAAGCAAGATGTCATGATGTAGAGGGATAAATTCATGCAATATGATTAAAAAAACCATCTTGTTATCCTCGATGGCAACAATACAATACGTGCCTTGCTGCCCCTATAGTCACTGGGAAAGGACACCGCAAGATTGAACCCAAAGCTAAGCACTTCTCCCATTGCAAGAAAGATCAATCTAGTAGGCCAAACCAAACTGATAATTCAAAGAGACTTGCAAAGATAACCAATCATACATAAAAGAATTCAGAGAAGATTCAAATATTGTTCATAGATAAACTTGATCATAAACCCACAATTCATCGGTCTCAACAAACACACCGCAAAAGAAGATTACATCGAATAGATCTCCACGAGAGAGGGGGAGAACATTGTATTGAGATCCAAAAAGAGAGAAGAAGCCATCTAGCTAATAACTATGGACCCGAAGGTCTGAGGTAAACTACTCACACTTCATCGGAGGGGCTATGGTGATGATGTAGAAGCCCTGCATGATCGATGCCCCCTCCGGCCGAGCTCCAGAACAGGCCCCAAGATGGGATCTCGTGGGTACAGAAGGTTGCGGTGGTGGAATTAGATTTTGGCTCCGTATCTGATCGTTTGGGGGTACGTAGGTATATATAGGAGGAAGGAGTACGTCGGTGGAGCAACAGGGGGCCCACGGGGGTGGACGGCGTGCCCTGGGGGGTAGGCGTGCCCCCTACCTTGTGGCCTCCTCCTTTATTTCTTGACGTAGGGTCCAAGTCTCCTGGATCTTGTTCATTCTGATAATCACGTTCCCGAAGGTTTCATTCCGTTTGGACTCCGTTTGATATTCCTTTTTTGCGAAACTCTAAAATAGGCAAAAAAACAGCAATTCTGGGCTGGGCCTCCGGTTAATAGGTTAGTCCCAAAAATAATATAAAAGTGAATAATAAATCCCAATAATGTCCAAAACAGTAGATAGTATAGCATGGAGCAATCAAAAATTATAGATACATTGGAGATGTATAAAGCATCCCCAAGCTTAATTCCTGCTCGTCCTCGAGTAGGTAAATGATAAAAACAGAATTTTTGATGCGGAGTGCTACTTGGCATAATTTCAATGTAATTCTTCTTAATTGTGGTATGAATATTCAGATCCGAAAGATTCAAGACAAAAGTTTAATATTGACATAAAAATAATAATACTTCAAGCATACTAACAAAGCAATTATGTCTTCTCAAAATAACATGGCCAAAGAAAGTTATCTCTACAAAATCATATAGTCTGGCTATGCTCTATCTTCACCACACAAAGTATTTAAATCATGCACAACCCCGATGACAAGCCAAGCAATTGTTTCATACTTTTGACGTTCTCAAAAAATTTCAATCTTCACGCAATACATGAGCGTGAGCCATGGACATAGCACTATATGTGGAATAGAATGGTGGTTGTGGAGAAGACAAAAAGGAGAAGATAGTCTCACATCAACTAGGCGTATCAACGGGCTATGGAGATGCCCATCAATAGATATCAATGTGAGTGAGTAGGGATTGCCATGCAACGGATGCACTAGAGCTATAAGTTTATGAAAGCTCAACAAAAGAAACTAAGTGGGTGTGCATCCAACTCGCTTGCTCACGAAGACCTAGGGCATTTTGAGGAAGCCCATCATTGGAATATACAAGCCAAGTTCTATAATGAAAAATTCCCACTAGTAAATGAACGTGACAAGATGAGAGACTCTCTATCATGAAGATCATGGTGCTACTTTGAAGCACAAGTGTGGTAAAAGGATAGTAACATTGTCCCTTCTCTCTTTTTCTCTCATTTTTTTATTTGGGCATTTTCACCTCTTTTTTTATGGCCTCTTTTTTTTCGTCCGGAGTCTCGTCCCGACTTGTGGGGGAATCATAGTCTCCATCATCCTTTCCTCACTTGGGACAATGCTATAAAAATGATGATCATCACACTTTTATTTTCTTACAACTCAACAATTACAACTCGATACTTAGAACAAAATATGACTCTATATGAAGGCCTCCGGCGGTGTACCGGGATATGCAATGAATCAAGAGTGACATGTATGAAAGAATTATGAACGGTGGCTTTGCCACAAATACGATGTCAACTACATGATCATGCAAAGCAATATGACAATGATGGAGCATGTCATAATAAACGGAACGGTGGAAAGTTGCATGGCAATATATCTCGGAATGGCTATGGAAATGCCATGATAGGTAGGTATGGTGACTGTTTTGAGGAAGGTTTATGGTGGGTGTATGATACCGGCGAAAAGTGCGCGGTATTAGAGAGGCTAGCAATGGTGGAAGGAAGAAGAGCGCGTATAATCCATGGACTCAACATTAGTCATAAAGAACTCATATACTTATTGCAAAAATCAACAAGTTATCAAAGCTAAGTATTACGCGCATGCTCCCAGGGGGATAGATTGGTAGGAAAAGACCATCGCTCGTCCCCGACCGCCACTCATAAGGAAGACAATCAATAAATAAATTATGCTCCGACTTCATCACATAACGGTTCACCATACGTGCATGCTACGGGAATCACAAACTTTAACACAAGTATCTCTCAAATTCATAACTACTCAACTAGCATGACTCTAATATCACCATCTTTATATCTCAAAACAACTATCAAGCATCAAACTTTTCTTAGTATTCCACACACTCATAAGAAAGTTTTTACTAATCTTGAATACCAAGCATATTAGGATTATTTAAGAAAATTACCATGCTATTTAAGACTCTAAAAATAATCTAAGTGAAGCATGAGAGATCAATAGTTTCTATAAAACAAATCCGCCACCGTGCTCTAAAAGATGTAAGTGAAGCACTAGAGCAAAACTATATAACTCAAAAGATATAACCGAAGCACATAGAGTATTCTAAGAAATTCCAAATCATGTATGGCTCTCTCAAAAGGTGTGTACAGCAATGATGATTGTGGTAAACTAAAAAGCAAAGACTCAAATCATACAAGACGCTCCAAGCAAAACACATATCATGCGGTGAATAAAAATATAGCTCCAAGCAAAGTTACCGATGGAAGTAGACGAAAGAGGGGATGCCTTCCGGGGCATCCCCAAGCTTTGGCTTTATGGTATCCTTAAATTATCTTGGGGGTGCCATGGGCATCCCCAAGCTTAGGCTCTTGCCACTCCTTGTTCCATAATCCATCTAATCTTTCACCCAAAACTTGAAAACTTCACAACACAAAACTCAACAGAAAATCTCGTGAGCTCCGTTAGCGAAAGAAAACAAAAGACCACTTCAAGGGACTGTAATGAACTCATTATTTATTTATATTGGTGTTAGACCTACTGTATTACAACTTCTCTATGGTTTATAAACTATTTTACTAGCCATAGATTCATCAAAATAAGCAAACAACACTCGAAAAACAGAATCTGTCAAAAAACAGAACAGTCTGTAGTAATCTGTAACTAACGCAAACTTGTGGAACTCCAAAATATCAGCCAAAATAGGACGACCTAGAAAATTTGTTTATTGATCATCAGCAATTGGAATCAGTATTTTATCACGTTCTGGTGATTTTTAACAATTATTTTCGTGAACAGAAAGTTTCTGGAAATTACAGCAAGATCAAATAACTATCATCCAAGAAGATCCTATAGGTTTAACTTGGCACAAACACTAATTAAAACATAAAAACACATCTAACCAGAGGCTAGAACAAATATTTATTCCTAAACAGAAGCAAAAAGCAAAAAAAACTCAAAAAAAAATTGGGTTGCCCCCAACAAGCGCTATCGTTTAACGCCCCTAGCTAGGCATAAAAGCAAGGATAGATCTAGGTATTGCCATCTTTGGTAGGCAATCCATAAGTGGCTCTCATGATAGATTCATATGGTAATTTTATTTTCTTCCTAGGGAAGTGTTCCATGCATTTCTTTAATGGAAATTAGAATCTAATATTCCCTTCCTTTATATCAATAATTGCACCAATCGTTCTAAGGAAAGGTCTACCAAGAATAATAGGACATGAAGGATTGCAGTCTATGTAAAGAACAATAAAATCTACGGGCA
The DNA here is from genome assembly GCF_018294505.1 of Triticum aestivum. Classification (NCBI taxonomy): domain Eukaryota; kingdom Viridiplantae; phylum Streptophyta; class Magnoliopsida; order Poales; family Poaceae; genus Triticum; species Triticum aestivum. Next base: position 184,269,017 of record NC_057808.1, read on the forward strand.
CATAGTTCCTATCTGCAACAATAAGAACATCATTAATTCTTCCCATAGGTTTCTTAATAGTGGAATCCGCAAGGTGCAAGTTTAGAGAGCAATCATCAAAATCACGGAAATCTAGCAAATCGCACAAAGTTTTGGGAATAGTGGAAACACTAGCACCCAGATCACATAAAGCATAGAACTCATGATCCTTAATCTTAATTTTAATAGTAGGTTCCCACTTATCATAAAGTTTTCTAGGGATAGAAACTTCCAACTCAAGCTTTTCTTCATAAGATTGTATCAAGGCATCAACGATATGTTTGGTAAAAGCTTTATTTTGACTATAAGCATGAGGAGAATTTAGCACGGATTGCAACAAGGAAATACAATCTATCAAAGAGCAATTATCATAATTAAATTCCTTGAAATACAAAATAGTGGGTTTATTAATATCTAATGTTTGATTTCTTCAATCCCACTTTTATCAATTTTAGCATCAAGATCTAAAAACTCCGAATTTTTGGAACGCCTTCTAGGTAAAGGTGGATCATATTCAGTCCCGTCATTATCAAGATTCATATTGCAAAACAAGGATTTAATAGGAGACACATCAATAACTTTTAGATCTTCATCTTTATTTTCATAGAAATTTGAAGAACACGCTTTCATAAAGCAATCTTTCTTAGCACGCATCCTAGCGGTTCTTTGTTTGCACTCATCAATGGAAATTCTCATGGCTTTGAGAGACTCATTGATATCATGCTTAGGTGGAATAGATCTAAGTTTTAAAGAATCAACATCGAGAGAAATTCTATCAACGTTCCTAGCCAATTCATCAACTTTAAGCAATTTCTCTTCAAGCAACGCATTGAAATTATTTTGTGAATTCATAAACTCTTTAACACTAGTCTCAAATTCATAGGGAATCTTATTAAAATTTCCATAAGAGTTGTTGTAGGAATTACCATAATTATTAGAGGAATTACTAGGATAAGGCCTAGGATTAAAGTTTCCTCTATACGTGTTGTTACCAAAATTATTCCTACCAACAAAATTCACATCCATAGATTCATTATTATTCTCAATCAAAGTAGACAAAGGCATATCATTAGGATCAGAAGAAACACTCTTAGTAGCAAATAATTTCATAAGTTCATCCATCTTTCCACTCAAAACATTAATTTCTTCTATCGCATGCACTTTTTTATTAGTAGATCTTTCAATGTGCCATTGAGAATAATTAACCACCATATTATCTAGGAGTTTAGTAGCTTCTCCTAAAGTGATTTCCATAAAAGTGCCTCCCGCAGCCAAATCTAAAAGATTTCTAGAAGCAAAATTCAATCCGGCATAAAAAATTTGTATAATCATCCACAAGTTCAAACCATGTGTAGGGCAATTACGTATCATTAATTTCATCCTCTCCCAAGCTTGTGCAACATGTTCATGATCAAGTTGCTTAAAATTCATAATATTTTCTAAGAGAGATGATCTTAGCGGGAGGAAAATATTTAGAGATAAAAGCATCTTTGCACTTATTCCATGAATCAATACTATTTTTAGGCAAAGACGAAAACCAAGCTTTAGCACGATCTCTAAGCGAAAAAGGAAATAGCATCAATTTAACAATATCATTGTCCACATCTTTCTTCTTTTGCATATCACACAAATCAAAGAAGCTATTTAGATGAGTAGCGGCATCTTCACTAGGAAGGCCGGCGAATTGATCTTTCATGACAAGATTCAACAAAGCAGCATTGATTTCACAAGATTCAGTATTGGTAAGAGGAGAAATCGGAGTGCTAAGGAAATCATTATTGTGGGTATTGGTAAAGTCACATAATTTGGTATTATCTTGAGCCAACGTGACAAGCAATCCAACACACGAGCAAACAAAAAGCAAGCAAAAAAGAGGCAAACGGAAAAGAGAGGGCGAATAAAATGGCAAGGGTGAAGTGGGGGAGAGGAAAACGAGAGGCAAATGGCAAATAATGTAATGCGGGAGAAGGGATTGTGATGAGTACTTGGTATGTTGACTTTTGCGTAGACCTCCCCGGCAACGGCGCCAGAAATCATTCTTGCTACCTCTTGAGCACTGCGTTGGTTTTCCCTTGAAGAGGAAAGGGTGATGCAGCAAAGTAGCGTAAGTATTTCCCTTAGTTTTTGAGAACCAAGGTATCAATCCAGTAGGAGGCTACGCACGAGTCCCTCGCACCTACACAAAACAAATAAATCCTCGGAACCAACGTGATAAGGGGTTGTCAATCCCTACACGGCCACTTACGAGAGTGAGATCTGATAGATATGATAGGATAATTTTTTTGGTATTTTTGTGATAAAGATGCAAAGTAAAATAAAAGTAAAGTAAAAAAGCAAAGGAAATAACTAAGTATTGGAAGATTAATATGATGAAGATAGACCCGGGGGCCATAGGTTTCACTAGTGGCTTCTCTCGAGAGCATAAGTATTCTATGGTGGGTGAACAAATTACTATTGAGAAATTGACAGAATTGAGCATAGTTATGAGAATATCTAGGTATGATCATGTATCTAGGCATCACGTCCGAGACAAGTAGACCGACTCCTGCCTGCATCTACTACTATTACTCCACTCATCGACCGCTATCCAGCATGCATCTAGAGTATTAAGTTCATAAAAACAGAGTAACACCTTAAGCAAGATGACATGATGTAGAGGGATAAATTCATGCAATATGATAAAAAAACCCATATTGTTATCCTCGATGGCAACAATACAATACGTGCCTTGCTGCCCCTACAGTCACTGGGAAAGGACACCGCAAGATTGAACCCAAAGCTAAGCACTTCTCCCATTGCAAGAAAGATCAATCTAGTAGGCCAAACCAAAATGATAATTCAAAGAGACTTGCAAAGATAACCAATCATACATAAAAGAATTCAAAGAAGATTCAAATATTGTTCATAGATAAACTTGATCATAAACCCACAATTCATCAGTCTCAACAAACACACCGCAAAAGAAGATTACATCGAATAGATCTCCACGAGAGAGGGGGAGAACATTGTATTGAGATCCAAAAAGAGAGAAGAAGCCATCTAGCTAATAACTATGGACCCGAAGGTCTGAGGTAAACTACTCACATTTCATCGGTGGGGCTATGGTGATGATGTAGAAGCCCTGCATGATTGATGCCCCCTCCAGCCGAGCTCCGGAACAGGCCCCAAGATGGGATCTCGTGGGTACAGAAGGTTGCGGTGGTGGAATTAGATTTTGGCTCTCTATCTGATCGTTTGGGGGTACGTAGGTATATATAGGAGGAAGGAATACGTCGGTGGAGCAACAGGGGGCCCACGAGGGTGGAGGGCGCGCCCTGGGGGGTAGGCGCCCCCTACCTCGTGGCCTCCTCCTTTATTTGTTGACGTAGGGTCCAAGTCTCCTGGATCTTGTTCGTTCTGAAAATCACGTTCCCGAAGGTTTCATTCCGTTTGGACTCCATTCGATATTCCTTTTCTGCGAAACTCTGAAATAGGCAAAAAAACAGCAATTCTGGGCTGGGCCTCCGGTTAATAGGTTAGTCCCAAAAATAATATAAAAGTGAATAATAAAGCCCAATAATGTCCAAAACAGTAGATAATATAGCATGGAGCAATAAAAAATTATAGATACGTTGGAGACGTATCACAAATCATACTACTGATGCGGTGAAATCAACTTGTGCTCCGTGTCACTCGGACTCTCTTTCCAGACGGGTTACCTCGTAACTGAACGGTGATAACACCTGGATCACAAATGAAACCAACACTTTGGTTCCCACCACGATCATCCTCATGATCTCACAAATCATCACAAAACCAGTGCCAACAATAAACTTTTAGTGTGCAAGATTACTTATTAATGTTGATCCATGGTGTGACCTACTCACGAGCAACGTTCGTAACCGAGGATGCGGCTATCGATAGATTAAATACACTCTGCAGAGGTAGCGCACTTTACCCACATCACGGAATCCATGTCCTCGTCTTCCCATTCGGGTGGACCAATGACATTCCAACGAAACCTTCCCATTGCCATGACACTCTCCCGGCCACTCCGACTAACTCCCCACTGGGCTAAGTCATGGGTGGCCCCGTGCCTACCAAAGGCATCAACGGCCACCGTCGTGGCAAAAATGGTCCCAAATGAGGACAAGGTACCATAACAACAAACGGGCACACAAGGTTATGTCCGCTTACTGGGCCAAGGTACCGCAAGCCCATAACCTTCCCTCGTTGGAGGACCGACCAGAGGAAATGACAACGGACCGAATCAAGACCTTCCCATAAAGGCAAATGTGGTCGCACTAGGAAAAACTCGATTCAGTGGCACCATGACTCGATCAACGTTATGTTCAAGTTGGATTAACGTCAGGTTTAACTTGAAAATAAAATAACTAGAGTCATCATATGCCATGATAATGCAACTATTCGACACGCAAAACATACCACTCAAGTAAACAAATCAACATCATCAAAATTTCATGCTTGCACTACTCATCATTTAAACTTTACTGGTTTTTATCATTCATCATTTTAATTGTATCATAATATATAAAAATTACTTTTACAAAAAGAAACTACCATTGTTCATAAAAGCCTAATCACACAATAAAAATTTCTTCTACTGCCTTAAACTAGCTCATGCATTCAACCAGTATCATGACAAAGCAATCCAAGCATGACAAAATAACTAGCACTAAATTGTATTCATTTAATTAATTAAATGCATGAAAATAACTCATATTCATGTTGTAAAAATCATAGATATTGAAATAACACCATACAAATGTTGGTGTGGCTTGCCTTAGTGAAGAGGAGGTTCACACTCCTCCTGGTTATCTTCAAGACAAGCTTCTCCCTCTGAAAATATTAAAAAACAGCAAAATAAAATGTCAAGAACCACTCTGAAAATCACCAGAAATTCTAGACAGCAAGGAAAAATCCTAATTTTGGTGTGCTGCTAGAACTTTTCAAAACAAACACAATCCAAAAAAGAATCAACTCATTTGGACTTATACTTTAAGAGTTATGGCTGGTCAAAGTTCCTGGTCAAATATTTGAATTAAATTTGAATTAAAAATAAAACCAGGGGGTTGACGTCGATGGCGTATTTTCAGAATACGCCTCCACTCATACTGCTTCGGGCGCGAGTGGAGAGGCTGACAGCGGGCCACACTGGTCAGGTGTGGAGGGAGAGGGAGAGAGATAAAGCAGAGGCGGCGCTTCGCCGGAGCTCACGCTGGCGAGGAGGGGTCCTTCGCTAGATCCAGAGGGATAGAAAGAGAGAGGGGTCGGGGCGCACCTGCCTGTACCCGTGGCTCGACGAGAGACAGCCGGAGCAGCTCGGAACCAAGCTCGCAAGCGGCGGTTGTAGTCGGGTCTCGCCGGAGCAGAGGAAGACGACGAAGAAGGGTAGTTCCAGGGGCTCCAACGTGTCCGGACGGCACCAGTGGACCACCAGGGAGTCGCCTGAGTAGTTGCTCGACCACGAGGGGCACCGGAGCGAGGAGGAGGGGTGGTGGGGATCGCCAGCAAGCTCGGTTCGGGGATCGCGGCCAGAGGCCTGCCCGGCCGGGCTGCGGCTATGCTACGGGCTTATGGAGGTTTGATGGTTGTTTTGGAGTGCTCGGAGAGGCGGGAGGGGCTCAAATTTATAGCCGGAGGGGCAGAGGGGTACGTAGCTCCGTCGGAGCTCTCTAGAAGCCGGGGAGCGACAATGAATGGTGTCAGCGAGGGGTGGAGGGGCTCAGCATTCACACGGTGGCTGTGCAGCGTGCGGACGAGCAGAGGAGGTGGTGGAGGAAGAAGACAGAGGCATGGGGCGCACTGTGGCTTTGGTCGCGTCGTGCCCATGCCCGATGCGGCGTCTCCGGTGTCGGCGAGCGCTAGGGAGAGGTTAAGGGCGAAGAGATGGAGGTGTTGGCGAGGTGCGATAGTCGCCGGCGAGCTCTGGATCGATCACGCGATGAACAAGCACTTGGGCGCAGGGCAGAGCGCGTCAGGCGCGGTGCCAGCACCGTGTTCACACGCGGTCCTCAGTCCATTCAAACTTCTTATCCTTCTTGAAGAGTTCTGTCATTGCCTTGGCAATCTTAGAGAATCCCTCAATAAAGCGGCGGTAGTATCCGGCTAATCCAATGAAACTCCGTATCTTTGATACTGTCGTGGGTGCGGTCCAATCAAGCACGTCTTTCACCTTACTTGGATCCACGGCTATCCCTTCTGCTGAAAGAACATGCCGTAAAAATCCAACTTGCTTGAGCCAAAACTCACATTTGCTGAACTTCGCATATAGCTGATGGTCATGGAGCCTTTGTAAAACTGCTCTGAGGTGTTCCTTGTGCTCTTCTTCACTTTTTGAGTAAATGAGGATGTCATCGATGAAGACCACCACAAACTTATCCAAGAAATCCATAAATACCTTATTCATCATATGCATGAAAAAGGCAGGGGCATTGGTGAGACCGAAAGACATGACTGTATATTCATAAAGACCGTATCGAGTAGTGAACGCGGTCTTGGGAATATCTTCCTTCTTGATTTTGAGTTGGTGATATCCGGTCCTCAAATCAATCTCGGAGAATACTTTTGCCCCACTGAGTTGGTCAAACAAATCATCAATCCTTGGTAGTGGATATTTGTTCTTGATGGTGACATCATTCAGCTCACGGTAATCTACAGACATCCCGAAGACTGCCGTCCTTATTGTCCACAAATATCGCGGGTGATCCCCATGGTGAAGAGCTCGGACGGATGTATCCTTTCTGAAGCATCTCTTCGAGCTGTTTCTTTAATTCTACTAATTCTGATGAAGCCATCCAATAATACTTCTTGTATAAAGGTGCGGTTCCAGGCACCAGATCAATTGCAAACTCAAGCTCCCTATCTGGCGGCATTCCTGGTAATTCCTCAGGGAATACATCTGGAAACTCACTGACCACGAGAATTAATTCCAATTCTTCAGCCACAGCCATGAAAACCATTTCTTTCTTGGGTATGCTCCTCCAGGCATAGAACTCTGTGGTTCGACCTTCCTGACTTGTCATGGTGACTTCTCTGGTCGCATGGTTGATGCATACTTGATATTGGGTTAACCGATTCATTCCCACAATATTATCCAATTTGGCAGACTCGATGACTATCAAGATTGTTGGAAATCTGACTCCTTTGATATCAATTTCCAAATTACGGCAGACCAGATTGCTTCTGAGCACGGATCCCGGGGATTGTACCATCATACTTTTTCCCAAAATCGAGCAAGGAAATTTGTTTTGGGTAACAAAACTCCGCGAAATAAAAGAGTGGGAAGCCCCAGAGTCAAATAAAATTATTGTAGGTATGTTATTAACAGGAAACATACCAATGACGACTTCTGGGTCCTCTTGGGCTTCGTCGGTGGAGAGGTGGTGAATCTGCCCTTGGATGGTCCTCTGGGCGGAATAGGGCTCCAGGTGATTGACTTGTGGCCTGAATGGAGTGGTTGGCTTGCTGTTCTTGGGGACCTGTCTGGCATAATGTCCAGTTTGCCCACAATTAAAGCAGGAGTTGTTGCGCTGACATTGTTCGCGGACCGGGCTGGTCACGACATTCTTGACTTGGGTAGTGGTCTTGTTAACATTCTGCTGCCAATTGGGTCTGTACTCAACCTGAGTCTGCTGCCAAGTACGAGCCTTCTGCACTGATTGTCCATCCTTCTTAGGCTCGAATTTGCACTTGTGGTCATTATTAGAGGGCCTGTTGTCATGCACGAGCTTGTAATCCCTTTCTGCGAATAGGGCTTTGTTGACTAGAGTTTGTAAGTCCGGGAAATCAAACATACTGAGAGTGCATCTGAGGTGTTGGTTCAGTCCTCCAAGAAATTTGTCGATCTTCCTTTCTTCTGTGGCCACATCATAAAGAGAATAACGAGCCAAATGGTTGAACTTGTGCATGTACTAACTTACTGACAGGCTTCCTTGTGTGAGAGCGAGAACTTCGTGCTGCTTGACCTTCATAATCCCGGCTGGAATATAGTACTTGTGGAAGTGATCCTTGAATTTAGTCCAAGTAATTTCTTCGTCCGCAGGCCACATAGCCTTAGCATTATCCCACCATATAGCGGCAGCTCCTTCAAGATAATGCGTAGCAAACGAAACCTAGTCAGCTTCTTCCGTGCGAGCAATCTCAAGCTTTTTCTCAATAGTCCTTAACCAATCATCAGCTTCCAAGGGATCAATAACTTGGCTGAAACTGGGAGGCTTGGTCCGCTGAAAATCTGACAGCTTGGAGTGATGACCATTCTGATTTCCATTCTGCCCAACCATAGCATGCACACTTTTCAACTGCTCAATCTGATCGTTGTTCCTTCTTTCTTCAAACATACGCATGATTTGCTCAATGGAGGGTGGATGTGTCGGTGGAGGCGATGGTGGCTGAAACGGCTCGGGGGAATGTCCTGCCTATCTTGCTGAGCCACGAACAGGGACATCCTCACAAGCGTGGTTGCTGTTGCCTCCTCGCGTCATCCTATTTTTTCCCAATATAAAGCAACCGAGATGATAAATATCCGAAAATGGGAAGGAAAGCTAGCGACACACCCAGAAGAAAACAACGAAAACAAATCAAGGCAAATAAATAAAAAGGTTCCAACATAATTATACATAGAATCATATATGAAAGATAAACATCATGACGGGTTCGACTACCCTCATACATGAAACTAAGCATCATGACATGAATGACTACATTCGTACATCAACCTCATGATGACTGCGGTACTCTAACGATCTAGTGCTCAGTTGGTGCTGCGGCGGGCTCCTCTTCTGAGCCAAACTCAGATCCTGAGCTGATAGTGGAAACCTCCGGGTTAAAAGTGACACGGCGGCGCTGCCTCGAGGACTCTCCCTCAGGGGCAGGTGCGGGACGAGACCTAAGCATAGGTGCTGTAGGAGTAGCGACAAGGGCAGCCCATGCAGCAGGGGCACTGCGAGAGGTCACTGCCAAAGGGTTTGTGGTACCCTGAGTGGTCACCGAAGTAACCGGAGTAACAGAGGCTGGACGAATGAATAGAGGGAAACCGACAGTAGGTGGAGGGTTCCTATTCCGAGCAGCGGCAAGGGCTATCCGGGCTTGGGTCAGCTCTCGGGCTAACTCATAGATCAAGAGATAACTGGCAGTGATATAGCAAGAAAGGTGGCTAGCAGGACGATCGCATGCTGGATCAATAAAAGGGAAGTGGATACGCCCGTTCTCGTGCAGAGACGGGTAGAAAAAAACCTAGGTGGGCCTGCATGTGAACCTCATTGTAGCGCAAGTCTACAAGAGCCTCGAGTGCAGCAAACTGGATAGCCTGAGATGGCGTGGAAGCGAAACCACCCTTAGAGGAACGGGTGTAAGCGCGGGAAGGAGAATTGTGGTGTAGAGTGACCTCCGCGTAGTACTCGTACAGCGAACCGGCCAGATGCTCCCAATGCACCTGATACACTGGATTAGTCATGACCCACAAGTATAGGGGATCAATTGTAGCTCTTTTCGATAAGTAAGAGTGTCGAACCCAACGAGGAGCTGAAGGAAATGACAAGTAGTTTTAAGTAAGGTAATGTCTGCAAGTGCTGAAATTGTAAGTAGCGGAGTATTTTGATAGCAAGATAATTTGTAATGAGCAAGTAACAATAGTAGTAATAAAGTGCAACAAGGTAGCCCAGTCCTTTTGAGGCAAAGGACAGGCCAAAACGGTCTCTTATGATAAGCAAAGCGTTGTTGAGGGTACACGGGAATTTCATCTAGTCACTTTCATCATGTTGGTTCGCTTTGTGTTCGCTACTTTGATAAATTGATATGTGGGTGGACCAGTGCTTAGGTGATGTTCTTACTTGAACAAACCTCCTACTTATGATTAACCCTCCCGCAAGCATCCGCAACTACGAGAAAAGTATTAAGAATAAATTCTAACCATAGCATTAAACTTTTGGATCCAATCGGTCCCTTACGGAATAGCGCATAAACTGGGGTTTAAGTTTCTTTCACTCTCGCAACCCACCATCCAATTGCTACTCCACAATGCATTCCCTTAGGCCCAAATATGGTGAAGTGTCATGTAGTCGACGCTCACATGACACCACTAAGGGAATCACAACATATATACTATCAAAATATCAAACACATATGAAGTTCACATGATTACTTGCAACATGATTTCTCCCGTGACCTCAAGAACAAATGTAACTACTCACAAATGATAAACATGCTCATGATCAGAGGAGTATTAAATAGCATATTGGATCTGAACATATAATCTTCCACCAAATAAACCATATAGTAATCAACTACAAGATGTAATCAACACTTCTTGTCACCCACAAGCACCAATCTATAGTTTCGGTAACAAGATTGAACACAAGAGATGAACTAGGGTTTGAGATGAGATGGTGTGTTGAAGATGTTGATGGAGGTTGCCCTCCCCAAGATAGGAGAGTTGTTGGTGATGATGATGACGATGATTTCCCCCTCCGCGAGGGAAGTTCCCACGGCGGAATCGCTCCGCCGGAGGGCAAAAGTGGTCCTGCCCAAGTTCCGCCTCGAGGCGATGGCGCTTCGTCCCGAAAGTCCTTAAAGAAACTATCAGTCATTAAACATCTAGGGACTCCAAACCTTGGGAAAATAACTTCCTTAAGCATCTTAATAGAGGTGTTGTGATCAGCACTACTAGTTGGAATAGCTTCTACCCATTTAGTAACATAATCAACAGCAACCAAAATATGTGTATACCCATTAGAGGAAGGAAAAGGTCCCATGTAATCAAAACCCCAAACATCAAATGGTTCAACAACAAGTGAATAATTCATAGGCATTTCTTGAGGCTTACCGATATTACCTATTCTTTGACATTCATCACAAGACGAGACAAACTTGCAAGCATCCTTGAATAGAGTAGGCCAATAAAATCCAGACTACAATACCTTATGAGCAGTTCTATCTCCAGCATGATGCCCTCCATAAGCCTCGGAGTGACATTTCCGTAGGATTTGTCCCTGTTCATGCTCATGTACACAACGTCTAATAATACCATCTACTCCTTTATAAAGATGTGGGTCATCCCAAAAATAATGTCTTAAATCGTAGAAGAATTTTTTTCTTTTGTTGGTACGTAAAGTTAGGTGGTAAATAGTTAGCAATAATGTAATTAGCATAATCAGCATACTAAGGAGTACTATGAGAAACATTTATTGTAGCTAACTTCTCATCAGGAAAACTATCATCAATAGGTAGTGGGTCATCAGGCCAATTTTCAATCCTAGACAAATTATCAGCTACGGGGTTCTCAGCTCCTTTCCTATCAATAATATGCAAATCAAATTCTTGTAACAAGAGAACCCATCGAACAAGTCTAGGTTTGGCATCTTTCTTTTCCATAAGATATTTAATAGCAGCATGGTCCGTGTGAACAGTTACTTTGGAATCAACAATATAAGGTCTAAATTTATCACAAGCAAACACCACTGCTAAGAATTCTTATCAACTCTTTATCCTAGAACAACACCAACAGCATAATCACTAGGATCACACATAATTTCAAAAGGCAAGTTCCAATCAGGTGGTTGAACAATAGGTGCGGAAATTAAGGCTTTCTTGAGTGTTTCAAAGGCTTCTAAACAATCATCATCAAAAACAAAAGGAATATCCTTTTGCAAGAGACTAGTGAGAGGCCTAGAAATTTTAGAGAAGTCTTTGATAAATCTCCTATAGAAACCAACATGACCTAGAAAACTACGAATACCTTTTATATCTTTAGGACATGGAATTTTCTCAATTGCATCAACCTTAGCTTGGTCCACTTCAATACCTCTTTGAGAAATTTTATGACCCAAGACAATGACTTCATTAACCATAAAGTGGCACTTCTCCCAATTCAAGACAAGATTTGTTTGTTCACATCTATGCAAAACTCGCTCAAGATTTCTTAAACAATCATCAAAAGAGTTCCCATAAACAGAAAAGTCATCCAGGAAAACCTCAACAATCTTTTCACAAAAGTCAGACAATATAGCAGTCATACATCTTTGAAAGGTAGCAGGTGCATTTCATAAACCAAAAGGCATATGTCTATAAGCATAGTTTCCAAAGGGACAAGTAAAAGTGGTCTTTTCTTGATCAGGTTGAGAAACATGTATTTGTGAAAAGCTAGATATCCATCAAGGAAGCAAAAGTGTGTGTGCTTAGATAATCTTTCAAGAATTTGATCAATAAAAGGCAGAGGGTAATGATCTTTCCTAGTTGCTTTATTTAGTTTTCTAAAATCAATTACCATTCTATAGCTTGTAACAATTCTTTGTGGGATAAGTTCATTCTTATCATTAGGAACAATAGTAATACCTCTTTCTTAGGAACACAATGAACAGGACTTACCCATCTACTATCAGCTATAGTATAGATTATACCTGCTTCCAGAAGTTCTAATATTTCTGTTCTTACCACTTCTTTCATCTTCGGATTTAACCAACGTTGGTGATCAACAACGTGTTTAGCATCAGGTTCCATATTAATTTTGTGCTGACATTGAGTGGGACTAATGCCCTTTAAATCATCAAGAGTATACCCAATAGCAGCTCGGTGCTTCCTTAGAACTTTCAATAATCTTTCTTCTTCATGTTCTAAAAGGTTAGCACTAATAATAACAGGATATATCTTCTTTTCATCAAGATAAGCATATTTCAAAGTGTCTAGCAATTGTTTTAATTCAAACACAGGATCACCTTTAGGTGGAGGAGGACCTCCTAGAGTTTCAATAGGCAAATTGTGTTTAAGCAGAGGACGTTGTTCAAAGAAATTTTTATCTATTTCATTTATTTCATGCATATGTAAATCATTTTCGTGGTCTAGCAAATATTGTTCTAAAAGAATAGTAGGTGGTACAGCAATAGAAGCAAGACCAATTAATTCATCCTTACTAGGCAATTCTTTTTCATGCAGATTTCTACTAAACTTGAAAAAATTAAACTCATGAGACTCATCACCAAAGCTAACACCAACAGTTTGTTTCTTACAGTCTATCTTAGCATTAACTGTATTCAAGAAAGGTCTACCGAAGATAATGGGACAAAAGTTATCTTGTGGGGAACCAAGAACAAGAAAATCAGTAGGGTATTTTATTTTCCCACACAAGACTTCAACATCTCTAACAATCCCAAATGGTGATATGGTGTCTCTATTGGCCAGTTTAATAGTAACATCTATGTCTTCTATTTCTGCAGGTGCTATGTCTTCCATAATTTCTTGATAAAGGGTGTAAGGAATAGCACTCACAATAGCACCCATGTCACATAAACCATGATAACAGTGATCTCCTATTTTAACTGAGATGACAGGCATGCCAACAACAGGTCTATTATCCTTTTTATCAGGTTTGGCAATTCTAGCGGCCTCTTCACAGAAGTAAATAACATGCCCATCTATATCTTCTTCTAAGAGATCTTTAACCATAGCAATGCTAGGTTCTACTTTAATTTGTTCATCAGGCTTAGGTGTTCTAATATAGCATTTGTTAACCATAGTTGAAACTTTATCATGTTACTTTATCCTAACAGGGAAAGGTGGTTTCTCAATATAAGCAGAAGGAATAACTGGATCAACATTATAAAGTATAGTTTCTTCTTTAACTGGTACTGGTTTTTTAATTTCGTCTTTAATAGGTGGGTGATATTTAAACCACTTCTCTTTAGGGAGTTCAACATGAGTAGCAAATGATTCACAAAAGGATGCTACTATCTCAGAATCAAGTCCATATTTAGTGGAAAACTTTTGAAAAGCATCGGTATCCATAAAAGATTTAACACAATCATATTTAATTTTAATACCTGACTCTTTACCTTCGTCGAGTTCTCATTCTTCAGAGTTTCGTTTAATTCTTTCCAAAATATCCCACCGGAATTCAATAGTCTTCTTCATAAAAGAACCAGCACAAGAAGTATCAAGCATGGTTTGATCATTACGAGAAGCCGAGCATAAAATTTCTGGATAATAATTTCTCTTGAGAGCTCATGATTGGGGCATGAATATAACATTGACTTAAGCCTCCCCAAAGCTAGAGCGATACTTTCTCCATCACGAGGCCAAAAATTATATATATAATTCTGATCACGATGAACTAGATGCATAGGATAATTTTTTTGGTGGAACTCCAATTTCAAACGATTCCAATTCCATGATCCAATATCAACGCATAGCCTATACCATGCCAATGCTTTTCCCTTAAAAAATAAAGGGAAAACCTTTTTCATAACTTGACCCCTGGGTAAAACTGCAAGCTTAAACAATCCACAAATTTGTTCTACATATATCAAGTGCATCTCAGGATGTTCGGTTCCATCTCCTGCATAAGGATTAGCTAGAAGTTGTTCTATCATACCCGAAGGAATTTTATATTCAATATTTTCAGTAGGTGCAGTAGGTTGAGGGGTAGCTAATTGTGGTTCCGGATGAGGTGAAGATACCCCGAACAAACCCCTCAAAGGATTGTTTTCCATAGTATCAAGTAACAATAAATTTCAGCACACTATATAAATGTTTCCTTACCAAATTCCACTTACCAAAAGGTGCTTCACTCCCCGGCAATGGTGCCAGAAAATAGCCTTGATGACCCACAAGTATAGGGGATCAATTTTAGCTCTTTTCGATAAGTAAGAGTGTCGAACCCAACGAGGAGCAGAAGGAAATGACAAGTAGTTTTCAGTAAGGTAATGTCTGCAAGTGCTGAAATTGCAAGTAGCGGAGTAGTTTAATAGCAAGATAATTTGTAACGAGCAAGTAACAATAGTAGTAGTAAAAGTGCGGCAAGGTAGCCCATTCCTTTTGAGGCAAAGGACAGGCCAAAAGGGTGTCTTATGATAAGCAAAGTGTTCTTGGGGGTACACGGGAATTTCGTCTAGTCACTTTCATCATGTTGGTTCGATTTGTGTTCTCTACTTTGATAATTTGATATGTGGGTGGACCGGTGCTTAGGTGCTGTTCTTACTTGAACAAAACTCCTACTTATGATTAACCCTCCCTCAAGCATCCACAACTACGAGAAATGTATTAAGGATAAATTCTAACCATAGCATTAAACTTTTGGATCCAATCGGTCCCTTACGGAATAGCGCATAAACTGGGGTTTAAGTTTATGTCACTCTCGCAACCCACCATCTAATTGCTACTCCACAATGCATTCCCTTAGGCCCAAATATGATGAAGTGTCATGTAGTTGACGTTCACATGACACCACTGAGGGAATCACAACATACATACTATCAAAATATCGAACACATATCAAGTTCACATGATTACTTGCAACATGATTTCTCATGTGACCTCAAGAACAAAAGTAACTACTCACAAATGATAAACATGCTCATGATTAGAGGAGTATTAAATAGCTTATTGGATCTGAGCATATAATCTTCCACCAAATAAACCATATAGTAATCAACTACAAGATCTAATCAACACTACTAGTCACCCACAAGCACCAATCTATAGTTCCGGTAACAAGATTGAACACAAGAGATGAACTAGGGTTTGAGATGAGATGGTGTTGTTGAAGATGTTGATGGAGACTGCCCTCCCCAAGATAGGAGAGTTGTTGGTGATGTTGAAGACGATGATTTCCCCCTCCGGGAGGGAAGTTCCCCCGGCGGAATTGCTCCACCAGAGGGCAAAAGTGCTCCTGCCCAAGTTCCGCCTCGAGGCAGTGGCGCTTCATCCCAAAAGTCCTCCTCTTATTTATTTTTCTAGGTCAAAATGACCTATATACCAGAAGATGGGCGCCGGAGGTGGGCCGAGGAGGCCACAACCCACCAGGGCGTGCCTGGGGGCCCTGGCGCGTCCAGGTGGGTTATGCCCACCTGGTGGCCCCCCTCTGGTAGTTATTTGATCCAGTATTTCTTATATATTCCTTCAAAAATTCCCGCGAAGTTTCAGCTCATTTGGAGTTGTGCAGAATAGGTAGCCTAACGTAGCTTTTTCAGGTCCAGATTTCCAGCTGCTAGAATTCTCCCTCTTGGTGTGTACCTTGTAAATTATGAGAGAAAAGGCATTAGAATCACTCCAAAAAGCATTATTATGGGTAAAACATTATAAATAATAGTAAGAAAACATGATGCAAAATGGACGTATCAATCAGCACCCTCTGGGTAGAGTCGTCGCCACATGTTCTGAAGTAGGTGCGGTGATGTGTACGGGGCTGGCTCAGACTGGTACATGAACGGAACTGGAGCCATCTACACTCACAATCATCAGATGGTCAGTAAGAACAACAAACAAAAAGCATGCAATGCAACAATCAATTTCTATTACTACCGGCACTCAGACTAAGCTATCTACCGTTCATCTAGCGCATCGACCGTCTAGCATGTCCTACAGTCAGCGTGGATCTGATACCAAGCGTTGTGGCATCCCGACTCAGAGCAACCGGTTTACCTTGCATTGCCAGCCCAGGGATCAAGTCTTCTGGCAACACACAATAACTTGGTACAGAAAACAACCGCTTTATTGAGGCTAGCGGAAACATAGGTCTGATATTACATCAACTAGCAAGGCCAAGCGGCACACACGGTGCGGCTGAACAGTATGTACATTATTTAATGAACATGAGTGGGCCTCGATCATGATAACTATGCGGCAGCGGAACGACGACGAAGTGGAACTCCATAGCACAGGGACACCGACGTGGACATGATCTAGACGTGAGAAGCTCTCCGACGATACGACTTGCCTGAAATCTGGCATGACATGCCAGGTCAGTACATTGAATGTACTTGCAAGCTCACAACAACCATAAGCATAATGGCAAACAATATCATGACAATTAATTAATCAGGTTAATGCAATGCAAATCATACTACTGATGCGGTGAAATCAACTTGTGCACCGAGTCACTCGGACTCTCTTACCAGACGTGTTACCTCCGAACGGTGATCATACCTGGATCACAAATGAAACCAACACTTTGGTTCCCACCATGATCATCCTCATGATCTCACAAAGCATCACATAACCAGTGCCAACAATAAACTTTTAGTCTGCAAGATTACTTATTAATGTTGATCCATGGTGTGACTTACTCACGAGCTATGTCCGTAACCGAGGGCGCGGCTATCGATAGATTAAATACCCTCTGCAGAGGTAGCACACTTTACCCACATCACGGTATCCATGTCCTCATCTTCCCATTCCGGTGGACAACGGCATTCCGACGAAACCCTCCCATTGCCATGACACTCTCCCGGCCACTCCGACTAACTCCCCACTGGGCTAAGTCATGGGTGGCCCCTGTGCCTACCAAAGGCATCGGCGGCCATCGTCATGGCAAAAATGGTCACAAATGGGGACAAGGTACCATAACAACAAACGGGCACACAAGGTTATGTCTGCTTACCGGGCCAGGTTACCGCACGCCCATAACCTTCCCTCGTTGGAGGTACTGACCAGAGGCATGACAACGGACCGAATCAAGACCTTCCCATAAAGGCAAATGTGGTCACACTGGGAAAAACTCGATTCGGTGGCACCATGACTCGGTCAACGTTATGTTCAAGTTCGATTAACATCAGGTTTAACTTGAAAATAAAATAACTCGAGTCATCATATGCCATGATCATGCAACTATTTGACATGCAAAACATACCACTCAAGTAAACAGATCAACATCATGAAAATTTCATGCTTGCACTACTCATCATTTAAACTTTACTGGTTTTTATCATTCATCATTTTAATTGTATCATAATATATTAAAATCCCTTTTACAAAAATAAAGTACCATTATTCATAAAAGCCTAATCACAAAATAAAAATTTCTTCTACTACCTTAAACTAGCTCATGCATTCAACCAGTATCATAACAAAGCAATTCAAGCATGACAAAATAACTAGCACTAAACCATATTCATTTAATTAATTAAATGCATGAAAATAACTGACATTCAAGTTCGAAATATCATAGATATTGAACTGACAACATACAAATGTTGGTGTGGCTTGCCTTAGTGCAGAGGAGGTTGACACTCCTCCTGGTTATCTTCAAGACAAGCTTCTCCCTCTGAAAATATTTTAAAACAGCAAAATAAAATGTCAAGAACCACTCTAAAAATCACCAGAAATTCTATACAGCAAGGAAAAATCCCAATTTTGGTGTGCTGCTAGAACTTTTCAAAACAAACACAATGCAAAAAGAATCAACTCATTTGGACATATACTTTAAGAGTTATGGCCGGTCAAAGTTCCTGGTCATATATTTGAATTAAATTTGAATTAAAAGGAAACCAGGGGGCTGACGTCAATGGCGTATTTTTAGAATACGACTCCACTCATACCGCTTCGAGCGGGAGTGGAGAGGCTAACAGCAGGCCCCACTGGTCAGGTGTGGAGGGAGAGGGGGAGAGACAGAGCGGAGGCGGCACTTCGCTGGAGCTCACGCCGGCGAGGAGGGGTCCTTGGCTAGATCCAGAGGGATAGAAAGAGAGAGGGGGTCGAGGCGCACCTGCCTGTACCCGTGGCTTGACGAGAGACGGCCGGAGCAGCTCAGAACCAAGCTCGCAAGCTGCGGCTGCGGTTGGGTCTAGCCGGAGAAGAGGAAGACGATGGAGAGGGGCGGTTCCAGGGGCTCCAACGTGTCCGAACGGCACAAGTGGACCACCAGGGAGTCACCTGAGTAGTTGCTCTAGCTCAAGGGGTATGGGAGCGAGGAGGAGGGGCGGTGGGGATCGTCGGCGAGCTCGGGCCGTGGACGGCGGCCAGAGGCTTGCCCGGCCGGGCTGCGGCTATGCTACGGGCTTGTGGAGGTTGGGTGGTGGGTTTGGAGTGCTCGGGGAGGCGGGAGGGGTTCAAATTTATAGCCAGAGGGGGAGAGGGATACGTGGCTCCGCTGGAGCTCTCTGGAAGCCGGTGAGCAACGACGAGCAATGTCAGCAAGGGCTGGAGGTGCTCAGCATTCACGCGGGGGTTGTGAAGTGTGCGGACGAGCACAGGAGGTAGTGGAGGAAGAAGACAGAGGCACAGGGCGCACTGTGACTTTGGCCGCGTCGTCCCCGTGCCCGCTGCGGCGTCTCCGGCGTCGGCGAGCGCTAGGGAGAGGTCAAGGGCGAAGAGACGAAGGTGGTGGCGCGATGAACAAGCACTCGGGCGCAGCGTAGAGCACATCGGGCGCGTTGCCAGAGCCGTGTCCACACGCGGTCACCACGCTGGCATGGTCAAGATGACGCCCACTCGATGGCAAACTATGTCTGGAGTGTTGTTCGTGCAGTGTTAGGTCTAGGAAGGGTGATGGCACACTGCCAGGCCGACCAGATGACACTTGAGCTTGTTGGCAAGTTTCTGGTCAGAAACTTGGTCGCCAAGTTTCGAGGGCTTCTAGAAGGTGATTAGGGCTGATTCTCTGGGGTTAAGGTTTAGCTAGGAGGGTAAACAAGCTCAAGAAATTCAGCTTCATTAGAGCAAGGAAAAATACACTTGCTGTAGAAATTGGATTTTTAGGCCAGAACAGAAATGGTTATCGGTAGCAAAAATATTCCAAATAATTATGAAATATATTTGCACAGGGAGGTGGGCCAAGGTTCAAAGAATATTTGAGAATTTTCTCAGATTTTTGGAAGGAAGAAAAATGAGGGTTTCTTTGGAGCACAAGTCTCTGAATTGAATTTCCGAGAAGAAATTGAATATTTTTCTTTTGTGAAAAATATTCCTTGGGTTATTTTGGGAATTTTCAGAGAAAGAATGTTGAATGAGAGATGAAGGGGTCACTTGGGTGAAAATCAAGGACATGCTCAAGTGTTTAAGTCCATTTGAATTGATTCAAAAAACCCAAATTCAAAGCAGAAGCAAATGAAGTCCGAAAAAAGAGAGAAGGCAAAAACCGGGCTGTCACAGGGCGGCTGCGATCCGTGCTTCGTGCCGCCTCCAGATTAAAGCGCCGCTCCAGCGGGAGTATGGCGTATGTTGTTACCTTCGGTCGGACCATGGCTATCGGGCGACGGCGACCAGAGAAGAGGTGGCGAGAGGGGAATGAATGCAGCTACCATTTGGGTTGACCGTCCGGCTTAAATAAATAAGCACCATCACGTGTACCCGCGGGTTCACAAATTGTAACATACGGGTCTGCTTAAGGGGCGTCACATAACTGGTGTGTGTGTGTGAGATTCTGGGAGACAAAGTGCGTGTGTGCAACTCTACTCTTTGGACATGTACTCAACCTTTTGCATCGGGATATAAGTATAATGGTATTACACTTTAAGTAGTGATTTACGTGGCCATGTTAACGTGGTTGTGTAAAAAAAGTAACTTACTACTCGTGATTTGCGTTATATAATTATGAGAAGTTTGCTAACTACTAAAGTAACATGGAATTTTTCCATGTTATACATGTAAATTAAGGTGATTGTTTATCATACGGGTAAGGTTGGACGAAGGGTTATAGGAACAAATGTTCCGCCTAGAGCATGTGTGCGTGTGAGATGGAGTCTTAGTGTGTGTGTGTGTGGGTGGGTGGGTGCGTTCGTGCGCGCACGTGTGCGCGCGCGCATGTCTGTGTGTGTGTGTGTGTGTGTGTGTGTGAAGCGGAGTCTTCGGTGGCGAAAGTAATTTAAGTGTGCGTGGCTTCATCGTAGAGAGGTGACGTGTATGGCAGAGGCCACCAACGAGGGGTGCAAGAGAGAAAAGGCCCGTAGAGAGAGAGAGAGAGAGGAGAAGGCGTGTGCGCGTGAGAGGAGTCGACATCGAGAGAACGTGTTTGTTCGAGAGACACCGAGGAAGACTACTATATATCGATGGTGCATGTAGGTGGGAATTAAACCAAGGGATGGTCTTATTGGTTTCGGGGGTATAGGGGAAGAGTGAGAGAGGAGGGGGTAGCTAGAAGGAGATTGTTAAGTGTGAGTGTGTGTTTTACCCATCCAGGCGGAAGTTATGTGCACACAAGAAGAGAACGATTCAATGTGGGGTTAGGGCTGAGGGTAATTAACTACATATGGAGACATAGGAGACCTTGAACGTGCATGTGTGAGAGGTATACATGTATACATGGGATGTGTGTGTGTGCGCGCGCACATGATCGAGATAAAAGAAAGAAGTCATAAGTCATAAGATCAACGACTTGGGAGACACAGATCGGTATGAAAATATGCATGCATGTGAGACTACAGGGAAGAAGGCCCGATAATTGACTATGTGTTTTTTGTCTTTAAGAGATAGTGTTGTGGGCTAGAGCATGCTTCTACGGCGAGCAGAGGGAGCGAGACACAACGATTGTGCAAAAGAGACCAACCTATAGGTGCATGTATGGAGAGACAGATATAGTGTGCGTGATAGGAAGCAAGAGTGCGTGCGAGAAAGAAATGTTGACAAAGAAACTATAGATAGATAGAGAGATAGAGATGCTAGCTAGAGGGACATCAGCTGGTTTGAGTGTTGGAGATGACCGCCGAGTGGTTCAGAGGGTGAAGTTATATGTGTGTGAGAGAAAGATAAAAAGAGGGCACATGACTGCATATAGAGAGAGAAACATATATAGTGTGTGTCGGGGGGATGAACCCCAGGCAGGCAACGGAACCCGGATCCTTTTCAAAAACAACGGGGCCAGCAACGCCCCTCAAGCCGGCTCATGCTTGGCTGGGTCGCTTGACCCGGCCAAGCCCCTCGACCCGGCCAAACTCTCCAACCCGGCCGGACTCCTCAACTCGGCCCCAACAACCAACTCAAGACAGCTGAACCCAGTGAGGGAGTCCTGGACTAAGGGGTCCTCGGGCGTCCGGCCTATTATCCATGGGCCAGACTAATGGGCTGTGAAGACATGAAGGCCGAAGACTGCACCGTGTGCGGATTGGACTCTACTTGGCGTGGAGGGCAAGCTTGGCGACCAACTATGAAGATTCCTTCTTATGTAACCGACTCCATGTAAACCCAAGATCCCCTGGTGTCTATATAAACCGGAGGGGTTAGTCCGGAAAGGATACATTCATTACCATATTCACGTAGGCTAGACTTCTAGGGTTTAGGCATTATGATGTCGTGGTAGATCAACTCTTGTAACACTCATATTCATCAAGATCAATCAAGCAGGAAGTAGGGTATTACCTCCATAGAGAGGGCCTGAACCTGGGTAAACATCGTGTCCCCCGTCTCCTGTTACCATCGATCCTAGACGCACAGTTTGGGACCCCCTACCCGAGATCCGTCGGTTTTGACACCGACATTGGTGCTTTCATTGAGAGTTCCACTGTGCCGTCGCCAAGAGGATTGATGGCTCGCCTTGTTCTCAAGGATAATATCATCTCCGGAGGAATTCTGGCTCCAGGCCAAACCCTCCGGTTGGGTGGCTTCGTCATGACTGTCGGGTCGGCCCTTAAGCCGACGATGACCTCTCAAGTCATTGAAAATCGCCTCCGTGTCGACCCTGAATATTCTTCCCGGATGGAACCAACGGAGTTATAGTCGTTGAACGAACTCCTGGATCGCATGGCCGCCTTGGGGGTCGCTACAGACTACGATCGGTTGGGCTTAAACCCGACCAGAGAGAAATGAAAACTCCACCGATCACCCACCAGATAGCAGTAATCGAGGAGCGGAGCAACTCTTCTACTATATTGAAGACGAACTATGTTCGGATCTCCGATCTTGAAGGGCCGGATATTCTTCGGCAGAAAGGCATGTTCCGTCCGCCAAACACGGAGTTGGACGATGAGCCTAAAAAACCAGTCGATATGTCGGAGCCCGAACTGCCAGGGCCGGTTGATCTTCAAACTCCGGATCAAAAATTGGGTCAGGGTTCGGATTTCATTCCACCCACCCACCCGGACAAAGACGCTCCCATGAGCATCAAACAACAGCCTCAGGAAACGGTCCACCACTTCTGGGTCAGATTCCTCCTTGTCAAAGATAAGGTAAAGGATTGCTGTGACGAAGACGCGATAGCAGCATTCTGCAACAACTGCGCGGACGAAGGCATCCTAAATGCCATCAATCGCCGCCGCATTCTAAAGTTCGCCGACTTAGCAACTATCGTACAAAAGTACAGCACGATGGAAAGCGCCTGGAAAATTCAGGCAGCTCGCTGGGAACCGTCAGCGCCAACCCAACTCATCCCACAGGCGAAAAGGACGCACCCCCGTGGTACACCCAGCCGAACAATCAAAAAACATAAACTCATCACGCTGCACGGCTCCGTTCTGGAGGGATGGCTTAATGGCCCGTGCAAAATACACACGACGCCGGATACCGCGGCAACCCACAGCCTTAGAGCATGTTGGATACTTCGGCAGGTAGCCAAGAGCGGCGAGGACATCCTTATCAAGGACACCCCAGAACAGCACCCTCCAGCAAACGATGAGACTAGAGTATTGACAGTCTTCGAGACATTCGCATCAAACAACAAGCGTAAAAGGGCACTGCGTGATCTCGCCGAAGTTTGCCAGGTCGCCACAATTGACCACTGGAACGACACGGCCATAACCTTTAACGCCAGTGACGAACCCAAATACAGAACAGTCCGAGCGCCAGCTGCATTAGTCCTCAGTCCCATCATGGACGGTTTTCGACTTACAAAGGTCCTCATGGACGGCGGTAGCGGATTAAACCTCATCTACGAGGACACGCTCCACAAGATGGAAATAGACATGAGCCGCATCGAGAAAAGCAACATGACCTTTCGAGGTATCATTCCCAGTCGGGAAGCGCGGTGTGCGGGAAAAATTACACTCGATGTGGTATTCGGCCTACCGGAGAATTATCGATCCGAAAAAATAACTTTCCAGGTGGCCCCTTTCAACAGCGGATACCACGCCCTGTTAGGGCGAGGGGCCTTCATGCGCTTTCAAGCCATACCCCATTATGGGTATATGAAGCTAAAAATGCCCGGGCCTAATGGAATAATCACCCTCGTCAGCGATCCGGATATAGCACTCCGCGCCGAGAACAAAACTGCATCCTTGGCCCTCGAGGCATTATCTGAGGCCCTTGCGGCTGAAGAACTAACCGCACTACGCCCACTGTGGACAGAGACGATGTTATCCTAGACAAACGACCCAAATCTACCTCCTTCAAGCCAGCAGAAGAAACAGTCAAATTTCAGGTCCATCCAACAAACCCGAAGAAGACAGCCTCTATCGGAGCGCAACTCGGCCCCTCAGTCGATGCAGCACTGCGGGACTTCCTGCGCGAAAACTGGGATATACTCACCTGGCACCCATCAGATATGCCAGGAATCCCACGCGAGTTGGCCGAACACAGCCTCAACATACAAAAGGGATATAAGCCGGTGAAACAAACCCTGCGGCGCTTTTCCAAACCCAAACGACAAGCTATGGGGGAGGAGCTAGCCAAACTCATCGAGGCCGGATTCATCAAAGATATTAAACATCCGGACTGGCTGGCAAACTTGGTAATGGTACCAAAGAAGGATAAATCCTGGCGCCTATGCATCGATTTCAAAGACCTTAACAAGGCTTGCCCTAAAGATCCCTTCCCCCTTCCTCGCATTGATCAAATCATTGATGCTACCACAGGACACGACTCGCTATGCTTCCTCGATGCATATTCCGGATACCATCAAATCAAAATGAAGGAGTCCGATCAAGCTGCAACAACATTCATTACACCATACGGGCCCTTTTGCTTCAACACTATGCCTTTCGGGCTCAAGAACACCGGCGCCACCTACCAGCGCATGATCCAAACATGCCTCGAGAAACAGATCGGCAAGACAGTGGAGGCCTACGTGGACGATGTCGTCATCAAAACTAGAGACGTCGAAACACTAATAGACGACTTGCGTCTGACATTCGACAACCTCCGCGCATACGACATCAAGCTTAACCCGGAAAAATGCGTCTTCGGCGTCCCCTCCGGTAAACTACTGGGCTTCATTGTTTCCAATAGAGGAATTGAGGCAAATCCAGCCAAAATCCGAGCTCTATCACAATTGGCCACGCCAACCGAACTCAAACAAGTTAAAAAAACTCGCCGGGTGCGTGGCAGCCTTAAGCCGCTTTATCTCCAGGTTGGGGGAAAAGGCGCTGCCCCTGTATCGCCTTCTACGGCGCACCAATAACTTTGAGTGGAAAGACGCGGCGACAGCCATACTAGAAGAAATAAAAGCCCTTTTGGCAAGCAACCCAATCCTGGCCGCGCCAAACGTTGGCGAACCAATGCTCCTATATATATCGGCAACACACCAGGTGGTGAGCGCCGTATTTGTCGTCGAGCGAGAACAGGACGGACACAAATTTCCGCTCCAAAAGCCAGTATACTACGTATCCACCGTCCTCACACCATGCAAATCCCGGTACCCTCACTATCATAAGATAGATATGCAGTCTTCATGGCATCTCGAAAATTGCGACACTACTTTCAGGAGTGCTCGATCACGGTGGCTTCCGAAGTGCCCCTCAATGATATAATCAACAACCAGGATGTAACAGGCCGGATTGCCAAATGGGCCATTGAGCTCCTACCATTTGACATCACGTACAAACCACGTCGAGCCATCAAATCCCAGGTACGGGCTGACTTCATCACCGAATGGACAGAGGCCGAACTCCCTAAAGAGTACGGCGCATATTCCAACTAGGTTATGCACTTTGACGGCTCCAAAATGTTGGCAGGACTAGGGGCGGGCGTCGTATTAACGTCCCCCACAGGAGATATCGTCCAGTACGTACTCCAAATATTATACACAGACTCCAACAACGCAGCCGAATACGAGGCCTTGCTACATGGCCTTCGGATGGCCGTATCAATGGGCATACAACGCCTGGAGGTGCGCGGGGACTCAAACCTCGCAATATCCCAAATTAATGGAGACTTTGATGCCAAAGATCCAAAGATGGCAGCTTATCGCAATGTCGTCTTGAAGATGTCGGCTCGGTTCGAGGGGCTCGAATTTCATCACGTCGCCCGCGAAACTAATCAGGCGGCAGACGTCCTTGCTCGCATCGGCGCTAAGCGCGACCCCGTCCCACCTAACATCTTCCTTGAAAGGCTCTTTAAGCCATCCATGGTGTGGCAAGGGGGAGATAGCAACGACGGTCCCGCTCCGAACACAAACATAGATAGCGAACATGCTGATATCATCGGTGGCTCAGCCACCGAAATAACACCCTCGGCCCACCTCATCATGGCAGTAATTGCCCCGTGGACTGAACCATTCTTGGCCTACCTTCATAGGAAGGAGCTCCCAGAAGATCAGAACGAGGCTCGCCGCATTGTCCGGCGTTCGAAGGCCTATAAAGTTCACGAAGGAGAGCTCTACAAGAAAAGCACTACCGGAGTCCTTCAAAGGTGCATCTCCGATGAGGAAGGGCGGCAACTCTTGGCAGAAATTCACGCCGGTCTCGGTGGGCACCACGCCGCAGCCCGGGCACTTGTCAGCAAGGCCTTCCGGACAGGATTTTATTGGCCTACGGCTCGAGCAGACACACAGGACCTCGTCCAGCGCTGCGTTGGATGCCAACTCTTCACCAACCAAAGCCATATGCCCCCAACCTCCCTATAAACAATCCCCATTACATGGCCCTTTGCGGTCTGGGGCTTGGACATGGTCGGACCCCTTAAAGGGGGAAGCCATAAGAAAAAATATCTGCTGGTCATGGTGGACAAATTCACCAAATGGATAGAGGCTAAACCAGTTAAAACGGTCGAGTCCGGACCGGTGATTGCATTTCTATCCGATGTGGTGCACCGCTATGGTGTCCCGCACAACATCATCACAGATAACGGTTCCAATTTCACAGCCGATGAGGTGAAAACCTGGTGTGCTAATCTGGGCATTAAGCTCGATTACGCCTCTGTCTAACACCCGCAAACAAACGGTCAAGTCGAGCGAGCCAATGGTCTTATTATGAGCGGCATCAAACCCAGGCTAGTGCGGTCTTTGAAAGAATCAGACAAGCAGTGGGTCGAGGACCTCGACTCCGTACTCTGGGGGCTGCAGACCACGCCCAACCGTACTACCGGATACACACCTTTCTTCATGGTATACGGTGCAGAGGCCGTATTGCCCTGCAATATTATACATGACTCACCTTGAGTGCGTATGGACGAAGAGAAAGAGGCCGAGTTGGATCGGCAGGACAGCCTAGACGCCCTGGAGGAGGAGCGCGACGTCGCCAAAGCCCGTTCAACATTTTATCAACAGCAGGCTCGAAGATATCAAAGCAGAGAAGTACGGGCCAAGACTTCCAACGTTGGCGAACTTGTTCCACGCTTGCCGGAGAAGAAAAAGGACAAACTCAAGCCCAAATGGGAGGGTCCCTTCATAATCGACGAAGTCCTTACTAGCAGAGCGTACCGTCTTCGTGATGCATCAGACAATCGCCTAGAGCCGAACCCTTGGAACGCGGCCAGACTCCGAAGGTTTTATGCCTAGCGCCGAATTCTTTGTTCGTCCCCTTCTCCCCTGTAGTTTCCATTACTTTTTCTCTCTTTTCCACCTTTATCTTTTCGCTTTAAAGCACTCATACGGCTCGACCGAACACCACTGATGTACACATCTTTACATATGTACGTCCACTATACCTGGGGGCTTCTTGAACAGAAGCTTGTTAACATTATTTGCCGACTGTCAAGCTCATCATACATACGCGTTTTTCCCGTGTGTCTTTTCTTCACCATTATATGCATCGATATGACTTAAGTTTTGGCCAAGCTGGGTTGCCTGGCTCCTGTGCTTACCCCTACGTTCCCGATTGTTCGGCTAGGTGGTAAAGGGAGCACCTCTGCGATTGTTACTGCCGGGTCATCCGGATGTGTACCTCAGACTGGGTGAAGTCGAAAGCTAGCGTTCTTAAGGGAATATTCGGTCGGTGGATGAAAAATACTTTTTGCACTCACTCTATTGTGAACCCCTAGAAGCTATACACACTGTGATTTTCACATCACAATTCGGACATGTCTACTAATGCATGCACACCCAGGGAAAGGAACCCTTAACGGAACTATTCTCCCTGGAAGATGTTTCTTACAATCTCAATGTAATATAACATAACTAGCCGGATACAACTTGCCTGTTCAAGCAATTATGACCCCTACGCTTAGTTTTCCACGCATACCCCGGCCTATTCGGTTGTGACAGTATTCGGAAACACTCCGCATCTTCAGGTCCGGAGGTTGAAGCGAAAAGGTCTGCCATGACAAATCATATACAATTCAGCTAGAATTCCACATGGTGATGAAAGTACATAGTCACTTGGACTCAAACACTTCTGCCTCTATACCATCTAACAGGCAGTCTAACTTACAATCCTGTTGGAAATATTTGGCGGCCACCTCTACTTGGTCATATACTAAACTAACGGGAATTTCTTCCCCATTTGGCCCCAACGGTCCAACCCGGGCCATGTGATTAGGATTTAGCTTGGTATACCGCGTCTTCACCATGGCCCAGGCTTCTCGCGCACCCTCTCGGCAGGCCGATATCTTCCATAATCGGATACGCCGCCGCGCTCCCTTGAACAGCTCTACAAGCTCCTCCATACTTCCCGAAGGGGAGGCGGATGGCCATAAGGCCTTGGCAACACTCTGCATGGCCAGCCGAGCATGCTCGTGCACTTGCGACAGTCTTTGCAGCAGATCACTTGCTGATCGGGACACCTCCTCTTCAGGACGGCCCGTCAATATACCTGCAAGCATAGCTATATCAGTTCCATTTATCTCCGAACTACTAAAAAAACAAGTTCGAAAACATACTGAACATGCCGCCTCGCAGCTTCTTGTTCTCCTTTACGGAGTCGGCTAGCTGGGCCCGCACATCTTTCAACTCTTCACCCAACTTAGTGTTGGAATCCCGTAGCTTGTTTTTCTCGTCGCTGACGCGGGTCAGCACACGCTCGCCCGCGGCGTGTTGCCTCTTTGCCTCTTTTTCTCCCTCTTGGGCGATCTTCAACTTCTTCTCAAGTTGATCAGGCAACCCTATTATGCGATCAGTGGCAGTATTAGCACAGTTGGTATACATTTACTGTTCCTCGATGGAGGGGAACGTTACTAGTGGATGACTTCTTCAAGTCTCCCAGTTCGGCGGTAGCAGCTTTTAGCTGCGCCCGACACTCCTCTAGCTCTTGGGCTAGCAGACTATTCTTTTTCTACGAGGACCTGGTTGTTCAACAATCCTTAAATCAGTTGTGCCAACTGCTTTCAGTCTTGGGGGCTACGGGTATATGGCTATCCTTTTTTGACAAAGAAAACTTACCTGCACATCTGTCAGATATTACCTCGTGGCTTTTCTAAGCCCGTCTCGAGCAGCTCAGATGTATGCGTCGCCCGAGCTAAAGGCATTAAATGCCTCGTCCGAGAACTTCAGGTCTCGTAAAACAGCTCTGCAGCGCCGATGATTCATGGCGCTCTCTACTTCCGAGTTGGTAACAGACATATTGTCCGACCCTCGGCTGAAGGGCAGTCCCGCTTTGTTCCTACATCGGCCCCCGTCTCCCTGACTCGATCTAAATTTTGGTTGTTGGGAGCGCGGCCGGCCGGACCCCCGGACACAGTTCGGCGAACCTTTTTCCTGTAATCAAACAGGCGCATAGGTCACAGTTGGACACGACCACTGAAAATATATTTATCCGTACCTCCTCGATGAGGGCCCGGCGGTGCCTTCACCGGCCCTCCTTTTCGAAGGCCTGCCCGGCGCAGGAACCGATTTCCTCGGTATCTTCAAACGCCTCCCCTGTAGAACACGTGACAATGCGGTGGGTGAGGCAGAGTAAGAGCACCCTTTCAGAGAAGGTGTTCCTTGATTACTTACCTGTGAAGCAGGAAGAAGACCAGGGTAGTCGGCAATGATGGCCACTTCTATGCCATCATAGCTCGTCTGGTGAAACACCCCCTCCGCGAGCACCACAAATATATCCGGATCCTCTTCAAACCCGGGATCAAGCTCCCGGTTGTGGTCCTCCGGCTATGGGGCGGGACTATAAAATCCCTCGGTGACCTTTCGCCAGTGCTGTCATAAGCAAACAAACTAGAAAGTTATCAAAGGCTATTCGGAGATGGAAGGAGTAAATACAGAGGGGTCGGGCCTTACCCAACTGGGAGGGTTATACATAGAGTACCCGCATCTGAGTTTGATGCGAAGAAATTTCTTTTCCTCCCCTTTGAACAGTTCAGCTAATATCTTAGCCAAAGCGGCAGGGGTATCCGGACCTTTCCGGCTGCAGCGAGAGGCGTCGTCCTCCCCAGTGTAGTGCCACATTGGAAGCCCTCTGTATTGGAGCGGCTGAACCCCTCGCACTATGGAGATCACCATAACCTCGATTATTGTGAGTCCGGACTGAGTGAGCTCTTTTATCCTGCCCCAGCTGACGAACCTCCGTGCCATCTTCCTCTTCAAGACTCCAGGGACGCCAACTGTGGCGTTTCTTCAGCGGGACGCACGCAAATTCAGGAAGACCCTTTTGAACCGGGTCGGGAAGCGCAACGTCCTCTATATAAAACCATTCGGAGGGCCATTCATCAGGTGCCTTCCTTGGTGTGCCGGATGGATATCCGGTATCGGCGGCGCGCCATACTTCGGCTCCGCCCACTTCAAATATTGACCCTTCATGATTGCGCGGGAGAAGACAGAACAATTTTCTCCATAGTTTGAAACGAGCCTCAACGCCCAGGAATAACTAGCATAGAGCGACGTAACCTGCGATGTGCAGGATAGAGGCCGGAGTGAAGTTGTGCAGTTGGAGGCCGTAGTACTCCAGAAGCCCCCGGAGGAACGGATGGACGGGAAATCCAACGCCTCTTAGCAGGTAGGGCACGAAGCACACTCGCTCTCCCCCGGATGGATAAGGGAAGTCCTCCGCCCGAGTCACGCCATTAAAGGAGGCCGACCCTGCTCGGACAGGGACCAGATCCGCGGGAGGAAGAAATCCCTGCGTTTGCAACTTTGCTAGTTGACTATGAGTCACAGAACACTTCTCCCACTCGCTTCTCTTTGGGCTGGAGCAGGAGGAGCTGGGAATGCTAGCCATGGTGGAATGGTTTCTCCTGACAGTTTTCTGGGGATTTTCTTGTATCGCCTGGATCTAAGATCCAGTATCTTTAAATAGGCGTTCTGCCTTGCGTGGACGAGGTGTTATTCGAGAAAATGCCCTGACTCTCCGCATTCGCTCGACACGTGGAAGACGAAGTTATTGGCGCATAGAAGCCGAGGGGAGTGATATGGGATCAATGGCCGAATACATTACTTGGAGATCATTAAATGGGGAACCCCCCTTGCAATGCTGAAGACAATATGTGTGCCGAGCACCTCGCTATTGAAGACTGGTTCGGGGGCTACTGAGGGAGTCCTGGACTAAGGGGTCCTCGGGCGTCCGGCCTGTTATCCATGGGCCGGACTGATGGGGTGTGAAGACATGAAGGCCGAAGACTGCACAGTGTCCGGATTGGACTCTACTTGGCGTGGAGGGCAAGGTTGGCGACCAACTATGAAGATTCCTCCTTATGTAACCGCCTCCATGTAAACCCTAGATCCCCCCGGTGTCTGTATAAACCGAAGGGGTTAGTCCAGAAAGGATACATTCATTACCATATTCACATAGGCTAGACTTCTAGGGTTTAGCCATTACGATCTCGTGGTAGATCAACTCTTGTAACACTCATATTCATCAAGATAAATCAAGCAGGAAGTAGGGTATTACCTCCATAGAGAGGGCCCGAACCTGGGTAAACATCGTGTCCCCAGTCTCCTGTTACAATCGATCCTAGGCGCACAGTTCGGGACCCCCTACCCGAGATCCGCCGGTTTTGACACCGACACCCGGCGCACCAAGACTTCCCCAACAAGCCAGCTTCCCCTTGGCGTGTTCTCCAACCCGGCCACGGGTCAGCTCCCGTCCCATCCAGGCGGTACGATGGGACGAGTCTCCACCTACCGATGACCGAGGCAACAGTGCCCCGCCCATGCCTCTGGTCAGCCGGGGCGTGGCAACAGTGCCCCACCTACCCGCTGACCAAGGCCGGCGTTGCAACAGTGCAACCATCGTCACCAATGACGCCAAGAAGCGGCGACCTGACCGGGCGCCATTGTAGCCGACTCAACCCGCCACTCCCTTACGATCGACAAGATGGACAACAGTGCCCCCGTCCCCAGAGGGCCTCGTGCCCGGAGCACCCGGCGAGCCCTGACCCCCGGCAGGTCCCAGCGCCGGCTTCCCAAACAATGACAACCCGGCCCCATGGCCTTGTAACATTACCATTGCATCCCTGGGGGGTTGACCTATAAAACCCCACAGGAGCCATCATGCATAGGGGCAGTTCACTTACGTACGACGAGAACCGTAGATATCACTCACACATAGCAAGCAACACCCAATGAGAGGGAGCAGCCTAAGCCTTGGCCTGCCTTCCTTCTTCCCCATACAACTCTAGGAGCAACTCTGTACTGATACACATCAACTACACTCGGCAGGACTAGGGGTGTTATCTCTCCGGAGAGCCCCGAACCTGGGTATGTCTTGCGTCTCGAGCTCGCTCATGCCGACCTCGCCTCTGGAGCCAACCAGTGCCCTCGAGCCTCCTCCTCCTATCTTTAGCCATCCCTTGGCATAAGCCATGCACCCACCATGACAGTTGGTGCCCACCGTGGGGTAGCTCGAGGTCCTGGCTGGGAGCATGCTTTAGACGGGGCTCCTCTTCGACTCCGACAAGCCCGTCACGCTGGCGGACGATGTCATCGACACACTCACCGCCTCCTTTGCTGCACTGCGCATCTTCGATGCGCCTGCGGCCGACGAGTACCCCAGCGAGGTACTCGACTTTTCTGACTCCCCCCTTTCCCTCAGCGGTAGCACTCCCGTCGGGGCAATGGACCTCAGCGTGGAGGTCTTCGTCACCGACACCGGCGCCACTTCCTGGTTTAGCGTGGCGAGGAAGGCGGCCGAAGCCAGGGCCGCAGCGGAGCAGGCCGCCCCGCCCAACCCGCTGCGCGCCAAGATGCAGAGCCTTCACGTCCCCATCGGCACCGACATCGATGCCTCCAACATCGCCGAGGCCCGGACTCGGCTCGACGAGGATCGCCAGCGCCTGCTGGACCTCACTGAGGCGCTCGCCGCCATGCAGCACCGCCTCGACTCCGCTTAGCTGGAGCGCGACGTCGCCTATGGCTTCACGCCTGCCGTGGCCGACCCAAGCTGGGTCACCGACGTGCGAGCCCGGGGTGGCGCGATCGGTCACGCCTTCGGCGCCATCCCTCCCGTCTACGAGACCCCCGTGAAGAACATGCGCGCTGCCCAGGCGGCCGCGGTCGGCCTGGATCAGCTCACACGCGAAGAGTTGCAGGACCGCCTCAAAAGGGTGAACGACCTCCTCGCTGCGGCCAACGCACAGCAGGACCGCCTCAACCAACTCGCCAAGCCAGCGGGATCCAGCTCCGCCCGCGCCAGAGGACCTGGCGACCACCAGAACACGGCACCTTCGCCAACTGGCCAGGCGCACTCCTACCGGACCCGAACCCGGACCCGGACCCGGACCCGGCGCAACCCCGCCCCGACGACTACCGGCGGCTTGCACGATGAACCGGTCTCAGAGGTCCGATGCCAACTCGACCCCCTGCTCCAACCCGGCCGACGTCCGACTGCGGTCGACCCAGCCGCCGACGGTGCGGTCACCGACCTGTTGGGCTCGCGCGCCATCGATGGCACCGACGCCCGCCACCGCATCGACCGACTCGCCCTCTCCCAGGAGCTGGAGTAGAGCGGCCCCGTCTGGCCGGCGTGCTTGGGACCATGCATCTGGGATGAGCCCTTTACTAAAGGGTTCACGCTCCCCCGCGACACCCCCAAGTACAACGGCACCGTGAAGCCGGAGGACTAGCTCACCGACTACACCGCCGCCATCGGCATCGCCGGCGGTAATCACCGCCTCGCCGTGCGCTACGCGCCTCTCGTGCTCCAGGGGTCGCCCCGCACCTGGTTGACCAGTCTGCCGGCAGGCAGCATCAACGCGTGGGTCGACTTCGAGCAGCCTTCGTGCGCAACTTCACCGGCACCTACGAATGACCCGTCCGCCCAGTCAGCTCGCCCTGTGCGTGCAGGGACCGACGGAGACCGCCCGCGAGTACCTCGCACGCTGGACCGAGCTCCGAAACAGCTGCGAGGGCGCCCACGAAGTCCAGGCGATCCAATACTTCGTCAACGGGTGTCGGGATGTGCTACCTCTTGAGCACTGCATTGATTTTCCCTTGAAGAGGAAAGGGTGATGCAGCAAAGTAGCATAAGTATTTCCTTAGTTTTTGAGAACCAAGGTATCAATCTAGTAGGAGGCCACGCTCAAGTCCCTTGCACCTACACAAACAAATAAGAACCTTGCAACCAACGCGATAAAGGGGTTGTCAATCCCTTCACGGCCACTTGCAAAAGTGAGATCTGATAGAGATGATAAGATAATTTTTTTGGTATTTTTATGATAAAGATTAAACGTAAAGATTGCAAAGTAAACAAAGATAGAAATAGCTTGTTGATGGAAGATTAATATGATAGAAAATAGACCCTGGGGCCATAGGTTTCACTAGTGGCTTCTCTCAAGATAGCACAAGTATTACGGTGGGTGAACAAATTACTGTGGAGCAATTAATAGAATTGAGCATAGTTATGAGAATATCTAGGTATGATCATATATATAGGCATCACGTCCGTGACAAGTAGACCGACTCCTGCCTACATCTACTACTATTACTCCACACATCGACCGCTATCCAGCATGCATCTAGAGTATTAAGTTCATAAGAATGGAGTAACGCTTTAAGCAAGATGACATGATGCAGAGGGATAGACTCATGCAATATGATATAAACCCCGTCTTTTTATCCTCGATGGCAACAATACAATACGTGTCATTTCCCCTACTGTCACTGGGATCGAGCACCGCA
The DNA here is from genome assembly GCF_018294505.1 of Triticum aestivum. NCBI lineage: Eukaryota > Viridiplantae > Streptophyta > Magnoliopsida > Poales > Poaceae > Triticum > Triticum aestivum. The sequence continues at coordinate 184,303,866 of NC_057808.1, forward strand.
AGATTGAACCCAAAGCTAAGCACTTCTCACATTGCAAGAAAGATCATCTAGTAGGCCAAACCAAACTAATAATTCGAAGAGACTTGCAAAGATAACCAATCATACATAAAAGAATTCAGAGAAGATTCAAATATTGTTCATAGATAATCTTGATCATAAACCCACAATTCATCGGATCTCGACAAACACACCGCAAAAGAAGATTACATCGAATAGATCTCCAAGAAAATCGAGGAGAACTTTGTATTGAGATCCAAACAGAGAGAAGAAGCCATTTAGCTAATAACTATGGACCCGAAGGTCTGAGGTAAACTACTCACACATCATCGGAGAGGCTATGGTGTTGATGTGGAAGCCCTCCGTGAGCAATGCCCCCTCCGGCGGGACGCCGGGAAAGGCCCCAAGATGGGATCTCACGGGTACAGAAGGTTGTGGTGGTTGAATTAGGTTTTCGTGGTGCCCCCCGATGGTTTGGGGTACGTAGGTATATATAGGAGGACGAAGTAGGTCGGTGGAGCCACGAGGGGCCTACGAGGGTGGAGGGCGCGCCCAAGGGGGTAGGCGTGCCCCCTGCCTCGTGGCCTCCTTGGTGATTTCTTGACGACCACTCCAAGTCCTCTGGATCACGTTTGTTCCAAAAATAACTCTCCCGAAGGTTTCATTCCGTTTGGACTCCGTTTGATATTCCTTTGCTGCGAAACACTGAAATAGGCAAAAAAACAGCAATTTGGGCGTGGCCTCTGGTTAATAGGTTAGTCCCAAAAAATAATATAAAAGTGTATAAATAAGCCCATTAAACATCCAAAACAGAATATATAATAGCATGGAACAATAAAAAATTATAGATACGTTGGAGACGTATCAAGCAACCCCAAGTTTAATTCCTGCTCGTTCTCGAGTAGGTAAATGATAAAAACAGAATTTTTGATGTGGAATGCTTCTTAGCATAATTTTTAACGCGCTTCAGCCTTTTCAACCCTTACGCAAAACATGAGCGCAAGCCATGGATATAGCACTATTGGTGGAGTAAAGTATAATGATGGGGGTTATGAGAGAAGACAAAAAGGTAGAAAGTCTCACATCGACGCGGCTAATCAATAGGCTATGGAGATGCCCATCAATTGATGTCAATGAGAGGAGTAGGGATTGCTATGCAACAGATGCACTAGAGCTATAAATATATGAAAGCTCAACAAAAGAAATTAAGTGGATGTGCATCCAACTTGCTTGCTCACGAAGACCTAGGGCATTTTGAGGAAGCCCATCATTGGAATATACAAACCAAGTTCTATAATGAAAAATTCCCACTAGTATATGAAAGTGACAACATAGGAGACTCTCTATCATGAAGATCACGGTGCTACTTTGAAGCACAAGTGTGGAAAAAGGATAGTAACATTGTACCTTCTCTCTTTTTCTCTCATTTTTACTCTTTTTTTTTCTTGGGCCCTTTTTTTTCTTTGGCCTCTTTTTTTCTATTTTTTTATTTAGTCCGGAATCTCATCCCGACTTGTGGGGGAATCAAAGTCTCCATCATCCTTTCCTCACATGGGACAATGCTCTAATAATGATGATCATCACACTTTTATTACTTACAACTCAAGAATTACAAATCAATACTTAGAACAAAATATGACTCTATGTGAATGCCTCCAGCAGTGTACCGGGATATGCAATGAATCAAGAGTGACATGTATGAATTATGAATGGTGGCTTTGCCACTAATAGGATGTCAACTACATGATCATGCAAAGCAATATGACAATGATGAAGCGTGTCATAATAAACGGAATGGTGGAAAGTTGCATGGCAATATATCTCGGAATGGCTATGGAAATGCCACGATAGGTAGGTATGGTGGCTGTTTTAAGGAAGATATAAGGAGGTTTATGTGTGATAGAGTGTATCATATCACAGGGTTTGGATGCACCAGCGAAGTTTGCACCAACTCTCAACGTGAGAAAGGGCAATGCGCGGTACCGTAGAGGCTAGAAAATTGTGGAAGGTTGAGCGTGCGTATAATCCATGGACTCACATTAGTCATAAAGAACTCATATACTTATTGCAAAAGTTTATTAGCCCTCGAAGCAAAGTACTACTACGCATGCCCCTAGAGGGATAGATTGGTAGGAAAAGACCATCGCTCGTCCCCGACCGCCACTCATAAGGAAAGCAATAAAAGAACACCTTATGTGTCAAAATTGTCACACAACTTTTACCATACGTACATGCTACGGGACTTGCCAACTTTAACACAAGTATTTCTCAATTTCACAATTACTCAACTAGCACACTCTAATATTACCACCTTTATATCTCAAAACACATATCAAGTATCAAACTTCTCATGATATTCAATGAACTCAATATGGGAGATTAATTTCATGATTAAAGCAAATTACCATGCTGTTTAAGACTCTCAAAATAATAAGTGAAGCATGAGAGATCAATAATTTCTATAAAATACAACCACCACCATGCTCTAAAAGATATAAGTGAAGCACTAGAGCAAAAACTATATAGCTGAAAAGGTATAAGTGAAGCACATAGAATATTCTAACAAATTCCGAATCATGTGTGTCTCTCTCAAAAGGTGTGTACAGTGAGGATGATTTTGACAAACTAAAAAGCAAAGACTCAAATCATACGAGACGCTCCAAGCAAAACACATATCATGTGGTGAATAAAAATATAGCTCCAAGTAAAGTTACGGATAGACGAAGACGAAAGAGGGGATGCCTTCCGGGGCATCCCCAAGCTTAAGCTTTTGGTTATCCTTGAATTTTACCTTGGGGTGCCATGGGCATCCCCAAGCTTAGGCTCTTGCCAATCCTTGTTCCATAATCCATCAAATCTTTACCCAAAACTTGAAAACTTCACAACACAAAACTTAACAGAAAATCTCGTGAGCTCCGTTAGCGAAAGAAAACAAAACACCACTTCAAGGTACTGTAATGAACTCATTCTTTATTTATATTGGTGTTAAACCTACTGTATTCCAACTTTTCTATGGTTCATTGTAACGCTCCGAGACCGACGCTTCAGAAGACTTCCATATTTTCGTGATCACCGTGTGTTTCTTTTGTGCTTGCTCTTTTATTTTTCTTTGCATCATGTCATCATGCCATCATGTCATTAATTTTTAAAAACTCAACCATGTAAATTGCATGGGTCTTCGATCCATTTAAATCGAGGGAAATGCACATGGTGATTTCTCTTTATAACATATATCCTCCCAATATTATTAGGGAGCTATATTAAAATATTCCATTAATTGGAGTTCACCATAACACACTTGCAAATATCCCAATGCCTTTGTTATCTTAATTCTTGGTCTCCAACCTTGCCATATATTCTTTCATCATATTCCGGAGCTCCACCAAAAATCCGACATTTTTGGACCTTCCTTTTATCAAGTCCTAGTTCAAACCCATTTGAATTAAATTCAAATGAGTTTGAATTTACATCTTTCAATCATGGTTTTTTTCTATTTTCTCGGAACAAGCATATTTTTGCGAGTTCAGGAAAATAATCCCCTTGCCAAACTCTCCTCCTAGCCTTTCTTTTCTTCTCCTTTTTTTTGCTTTGCCAAGAGATTAGAGAGAGAGAGATGCAGCCAGCCCACCAGTCCGCAACTCGGCCTAGCCCGCAGCGCCGGCCCACCTAGGCCCAGCCGCGCTCCACCTCTTAACCCTAGCCCAGACCCCTCCTCTCGATCTCTCCCTCTCGTACTCCCGCACCGCCGCCTCACACACGCATCACACAGGAGAGGAGCGCACGCGCCCGATCCCCATGGCGCCCCTGTTCCCGGCGCCCGTGGCCCTCGACGCTCGCCGCCGCTGCAGTTCTTCTCCAGTTCGTCGTCGTCCTCGCCTCGCCTCTGCCCTGTCCCTGTCGCGGCCACCTCTCCTTGCCGCCGTCGCGCCCCCTTCCATCTCCAGCCGCTCCTCTGCAGCTCCTCTCCTGCATCTTCCTCCGGTTGGGGTGCTCCAAGATCGCGCCCGCCGCTGCAGTTCACCGCGCCTCCGCCTCCAGCCATCACCAACGTCCGGCGACGTCCTCGCCTTGTACCCCGCCACCGCCGGAGCTGCTCCGCCCACCCCGCGCTGGAGCCGTCGTTCCCGCGCCGCCGCCGTTCCCGCGCTATCGACCTCCCCTTCGGCCTCTGTTGTCGCACCTCTGCGGTTCACGGTTGCCCTCTGCCTCGAGTCCGAGCTCGAGCCCTGCCCGACGCTGCCATGGACAGCCACCTCGCCTGCTTCCTCTCATCGGCCCTCTCTGCCTGCTGCCGTTCTGCCATCTCCGGCCAACTCTGCTACCACCGCTGCTGCCTTGACCTCCCCTGGTTTAGCTTGTTTTGAACGAACAGCAGCCCGATGGCTTCTCTGCTCCAAGTGCCTTCTGCATGCCAAGGCCCGGTGCACCCCTCGATTCGCCAAGTACCACGACACCCTCGTTCGCCTGCAGAATGTGTACCACTACCGTTGCAAGAACTGAGACCGGCAAGTCTGGAGACCGCCAAGTACACCTTCGGTTCACCAAGTACCGCACCGGACGTCTACGACCCGTGTACAACTACTGTCGCCAAGACCGGACCGACAAGTACCCCAACAACGTGTGTACCACTACCGTCGACCTCGAAGACCCCGTGGACGTCAAGTTCCTTGACGTGACCCCGAACTTCTACGGAGTGTGTACAACTACGAAACGTGTACAACTACTTCCCCTACGACCCCTGAACGATTACTTCCCTCGACGATTTTGAACCGCCCCGAAATGCACGCTTCAAAGGTATAACCGCCGAGACGATGACCCGTGGACGAATGCATGTGTGTTGTATGAGATGCTCGTGGTTGCACCGTTTCCGAGTTGTCATTGCACGTTTCTCCTAGTTTGCCATGCCGTCGACCCGTGGGAACCCGGTTACCGGTATCACCCCACCATCTCTAGCATGTTCCGCACATCCGCACACTTGCTTCTTTTGCACCGATATCTCAACGAGTTGTCGGATCCGGAACGTTGCTGTGGCACCGTGTCTGTTATCGTCGCTGTGGCACCCTTTCTTTTCGTCATGGTGACCAAATGCTTCATAACATGCTCAAGTCAATCTTTTCATTAAAATTGCATAAAACTTACATATGTCATCTGCATCATGATAACAACATTTAAAAATGATATATTTGTTGTTTCCATTAAATTGCTAAATATGCTTATGGGGATTTTCCGGAGTTGTTATTTGTTGTTCCAGCCTCATTTAAACTTGCCTAAATGGTTAGTTTATTTATGCTTCACCCTTGCCATGTTAATCAACATTTAATATTGTTGGATACATAACCGAGAGAACTAAATAACTTGAATGTGGTGTTTCGTCAATATGCAACTCGTTGCATATTGAGCTCCACTTAATTTGTAGCGTTGTTTGTTGCACTTTGCCACGCCATGAATCATTAAACCGGAGATGCATCATACTTGTGTGTGCATCATGCCATGTGTATGTGGTGGTTGTTTACTATGTTGTTTGTTCCTTTCCGGGTTGCTTCTCTCATTAGCTTCGGTTTCGTTCCGGAGTTGTGAGGATCCGTTCGACTACGTCCGTTTGTCTTCTTCATGGATTCGATCTTCTTCCTTGCGGGATTTCAGGCAAGATGATCATACCCTTGAAATCACTTCTATCTTTGCTTGCTAGTTGTTCGTTCTATTGCTATGCTGCGCTACCTACCACTTGCTATATCATGCCTCCCATATTGCCATGTCAAGCCGCTAACCCACCTTTCCTAGCAAACCGTTGTTTGGCTATGTTACCGCTTTTGCTTAGCCCCTCTTATAGCGTTGCTAGTTGTAGATGAAGATTGCTCCATGTTGGATTATGTTTATGTTGGGATATCACAATATCTCTTATTTAATTAATGCATCTATATACTTGGTAAAGGGTGGAAGGCTCGGCCTTATGCCTGGTGTTTTGTTCCACTCTTGCCGCCCTAGTTTCCGTCATACCGGTGTTATGTTCCTTGATTTTGCGTTCCTTACGCGATTGGGTGATTTATGGGACCCCCTTGACAGTTCAGTTTGAATAAAACTCCTCCAGCAAGGCCCAACCTTGGTTTTACCATTTGCTACCACCTATCCCCTTTTCCCTTGGGTTCTGCAGACTCAAGGGTCATCTTTATTTTAGACCCCCCCCCCGGGCCAGTGCTCCTTCGAGTGTTGGTCCGAACTAAGCTGCCTGCGGGGCCACCTTGGGGAAACTTGTCGTCTGGTTTTACTCGTAGCTAGTCTCATCCGGTGTTGCCCTGAGAACGAGATATGTGCAGCTCCTATCGGGATTTGTCGGCACATCGGGCGGCTTTGCTGGTCTTGTTTTACCATTGTCGAAATGTCTTGTAAACCAGGATTCCAAGACTGATTGGGTCTTCCTGGGAGAAGGTTTATCCTTTGTTGACCGTGAGAGCTTATAATGGGCTAAGTTGGGACACCCCTGCAGGGTATAAACTTTCGAGAGCCGTGCCCGCGGTTATGTGGCAGATGGGAATTTGTTAATATCCGGTTGTAGAGAACATGACACTTGACTTATTTAAAATACATCAACCGTGTGTGTAGCCGTGATGGTCTCTTTTCGGCGGAGTCCGGGAAGTGAACACGGTTCTTGGGTTATGTTTGACGTAAGTAGGAGCTCAGGATCACTTCTTGATCATTACTAGTTGACGACCGTTCCGTTGCTCCTCTTCTCGCTCTTATTTGCGTATGTTAGCCACCATATATGCTAGTGCTTGCTGCAGCTCCACCTCATTACCCCATCTTTTCCTATAAGCTTAAATAGTCTTGATCTCGCGGGTGTGAGATTGCTGAGTCCTCGTGACTCACAGTTACTTCCAAACAGTTGGAGGTGTCGAGGATACCAGTGCAGGTGACGCAACTGAGCTCAAGTGGGAGCTCGATGAAGATCTTGTTCGTTGTGTTGTTTCTTTTCATGTTGATCAGTAGTGGAGCCCAGTTGGGACGATCGGGGATCTAGCATTTGGGGTTATCTTATTTTCATTTGGATTCGACCGTAGTCGGTCTATGTGTGGATTTTGGATGATGTATGAATTATATTTATGTATTGTGTGAAGTTGTGATTGTAAGCCAACTCTTTATCCCATTCTTGTTCATTACATGGGATTGTGTGAAGATGACCCTTCTTGTGACAAAACCACCATGCGGTTATGCATCTAAGTCGTGCCTCGACACGTGGGAGATATAGTCGCATCCTGGGTGTTACATTCATAAACTCCACTACTAGCCATAAAATAAGCAAACAACACGCGAAAAACAGAATTTGTCAAAAACAGAACAGTCTGTAGTAATCTTTAACTAACGCAAACTTCTGGAACTCTAAAAATTCTACCAAAATAGGACGATCTAAATAATTTGTTTATTGATCTGCTGCAATTGGAATCAGTATTATATCACGTTTTGGTAATTTTTAGCAATTGTTTTCATGAACAGAAAGTTTCTGGAATTTTCAGCAAGATCAAATAACTATCATCCAAGAAGATCCTATAGGTTTAACTTGGCACAAACACTAATTAAAACACAAAACCACATCTAAACAGAAGCTAGATGGATTATTTATTCCTAAACAGAACCAAAAAGCAAAAAAACTAAAAATAAAATTGGGTTGCCTCCCAACAAGCGCTATCATTTAACGCCCCTAGCTAGGCATAAAAGCGAAGATAGATCTAGGTATTGCCATCTGTGGTAGGCAATTCTTCAATAAGACACCTATAACACCTAGGAGTTTCTTCCTTTTTATTAATTATCAAACTTCTAGGCACGAAATCGAGAAAATCATTTGTAGCAAAAGGTTCCTTAAGGATAGCGAGAAAGTTGGGGTGAACACTTATGGATTTGAGGTCCGCATTTCCCTTACTAGAATTTTCACCCTTATTTTTAGGAACATACATCAATTTGGCAATCTTAGCATTAGAAGGAGTGTTTTTCACAGAAGAAAAGGCAGATCCTAGGTTGGTAATAATATCCTCAATTTTATCAATTCTAGTGGAATCTTGATCTATCTTTCATTAACCATAGGTTCCTTTTCTTTAAAAAATTAAGAGGAACTCCTACCTTAGATCCGTATTGGGTAATTTCGTTATGGATCTTTCTATCCAAATTTTCAATCAACTCTAAGGTGGCAACTTTATTTCCAATAATTTCAAGCCGTTGCATCACATGTTCCACAGTTAAAATAGTACCATTAACCAAAAGAGGTGGTGGGCCAAACAAATCTATCATAGCATTATAAGAATCAAAAACATGGCTACCCAAATTTCCTCCGGTAATGGTATCAAGAATATATCTATTCCAAGGAGTGATGCCTACATAAAAATTGCGAAGAAGAATGGAAGTAGATTGCTTCCTAGTGGATCTATTTGGCGCATTGCAAAATTCTGTACCAAGCATCTTTTAGATTTCCCCCTCCCTTTGTTTAAAATTCAGAACTTCATTCTCGGGAGACAAAGGAGTAGATAAAGGACTAGCCATAACGACGAAGCAAGCAAAAAAACGGAAAGAGAGGGCGAATAAAACAGCAAGGGTGAAGTGGGGGAGAGGAAAACGAGAGGCAAATGGCAAATAATGTAATGCGAGGGATAAGAGTTTGTGATGGGTACTTGGTATGTTGACTTGTGCGTAGACTCCCCGGCAACGGCGCCAGAAATTGGCAAGTTGACGGGAGAGCAAATCTTGACTTGAATTGGCGTAAACCTCCCCGGCAACGGCGCCAGAAATCCTTCTTGCTACCTCTTGAGCACTGCATTGGTTTTCCCTTGAAGAGGAAAGGGTGATGCACCAAAGTAGCGTAAGTATTTCCCTCAGTTTTTGAGAACCAAGGTATCAATCCAGTAGGAGGCCACGCTCAAGTCCCTTGCACCTACACAAACAAATAAGAACCTTGTAACCAACACGATAAAGGGGTTGTCAATCCCTTCACGGCCACTTGCAAAAGTGAGATCTGATAGAGATGATAAGATAATATTTTTGGTATTTTTATGATAAAGATTAAAAGTAAAGATTGCAAAGTAAACAAAGATAGAAATAGCTTGTTGACGAAAGATTAATATGATAGAAAATAGACCCGGGGGCCATAAGTTTCACTAGTGGCTTCTCTCAAGATTGCATAAGTATTACGGTGGGTGAACAAATTATGGTCGAGCAATTGATAGAATATAGCATAGTTATGAGAATATCCAGGTATGATCATGTATATAGGCATCACGTCCGTGACAAGTAGACCGACTCCTGCCTGCATCTACTACTATTACTCCACACATCGACCGCTATCCAGCATGGATCTAGAGTATTAAGTTCATAAGAACGGAGTAATGCTTTAAGCAAGATGACATGATGTAGAGGGATAAACTCATGCAATATGATATAAACCCCATCTTTTTATCCTCGATGGCAACAATAGAATACGTGTCGTTTCCCCTACTGTCACTGGGATCGAGCACCGCAAGATTGAACCCAAATATAAGCACTTCTCCCATTGCAAGAAAGATCAATCTAGTAGGCCAAACCAAACTGATAATTCGAAGAGACTTGCAAAGATAACCAATCATACATAAAAGAATTCAGAGAAGATTCAAATAAAGGTAGGCGCGCCCCCTGCCTCGTGGCCTCCTCGGTGATTTCTTGACGTCCACCCCAAGTCCTCTGGATCACGTTTGTTCCAAAAATAACTCTCCCAAAGGTTTCATTCCGTTTGGACTCCGTTTGATATTCCTTTTCTGCGAAACAGTGAAATAGGCCAATTTGGGCTGGGCCTCCGATTAATAGGTTAGTCCCAAAAAATAATATAAAAGTGTATAAATAAGCCCATTAAACATCCAAAACAGAATATATAATAGCATGGAACAATCAAAAATTATAGATACGTTGGAGACGTATCAAGCAACCCCAAGTTTAATTCCTGCTCGTGGCAACCCGCCATGAGCTTCGAGGAGATGCTCGACGCCCCCTACAAGCACCACAGCGGCCGCACGCACACGCTTTGGCAGTGCGCCATCACCAAGCGCCTCATGAGGCGCGACATCCCGCCTCCTCTGGCCCCGGCTCGCGGAGCGGGGAAGCCGCCTCCGCATCCACCGCCGCCTCCGGCTGGCGGCGCGATGTGCGACGACGTCTACCCGGCCCAGAACGGGACCTACGTCCTCTTCACCAGCCTTGGGGACGACAAACGCAGCGAGCGCCTCCTTCGGCAGGAGGTGAACACTGTCATCCCGGCCAAGCCGGAATACATGCACTGGTCGGAGCGCCCGGTCACCTGGACTCGGGAGGACCACCCGGCCGTCATGCCAAACCGGGGTGGTTAAACCCTCGTCCTCAACCCCACCATCGTCGCGCCTCGGCCCACGTGCAAGTTCTCCCGAGTCCTCACCGACGGTGGCATTAGCATCAATATCCTCTACCGCGACACCATGACAAAGCTCGACCGCGTGGCCAAAGACCTGGAGCCGACCCGGACGATCTTCCACGGCATCGTTCCCAGTCTCTCCTGCTCTCCAATCGGCCGGGTCTGGCTCGATCCTGTTCGGTGACAGCGACCATTTCCGACGCGAGCCGCTCTGGTTCGAGGTGGTGGACCTGACCAGCGCGTACCATGCGCTGCTGGGCCGGCCCGCGTTCACCAAATTCATGGCGGTTCCCCACTACGCCTACCTGATGATGAAGCTGCCGGGTCCGAAGGGCCTCATCACCATCACCCGCGACTACCGCAAGTCCATAGAGTGCGCCCGAGACGGTGCCAAGCTGGCTGAGTCACTGGTCGTGGCCGAGGAGCGGCGCCAGCTCGACTGGATCGTCGCCTTGGCCAACGAGGCATCGGCCGCGCCGATCCCGGCCAAGGAGCCAACCGACGAGGCCTCGTTCAAGCCCTCCAAGGAAACCAAGAAAGTGAAACTGAACCCGAAAGACCCCAGCTGCAGCAAGTACGTTTTTGTGGGCACCCGCCTCGACAGCAAATAGGAAGGCGAGCTCGTCGACTTCCTCCGTGAGAGTCAGGATATTTTTGCATGGACCCCAAAGGACATGATGGGTATCCCGAGGAAGTACGCCGAGCACAAAATCCACCTCCACAAGGACGCCAAGCCTGTCCGTCAACCCCTGCGACGTTTTTCCGAAGAGAAGAACCATTGGTGAAGAGGTCGCCAAGCTCTTGGCGGCCGGCTTCATCATGGAAGTGTTTCACCCCGAGTGGCTGGCCAACCCAGTCCTCGTCCTGAAGAAGAACAAGAGCTGGCGCATGTGTATCGACTACACCAGCCTGAACAAGGCCTGCCCCGAGGATCCATTCGCCCTCCCGCGGATCGACCAAGTCATTGACTCCATTGCCGGGTGTGAGCTCCTGTCCTTCCTGGATTCTTACTCCGGCTATCATCAGATCAAGCTGGACCCGGCCGACGCCCTCAAGATGTCCTTCATCCCGCCCTTTGGGGCGTATTGCTACATCACCATGTCGTTCGGCCTGAAGAATACCGGCGCCACCTTCCAGCGCTGCATGCAGAAATGCTTGGTGCCGCAACTCAGCCGCAACATCCACGTCTATGTGGACGATACCGTGGTGAAGACCAAGCAGCACCTCACACTCCTCGACGACCTGAAGGAAACCTTCGCCAACCTGCGCAAGTACAAGGTCAAGCTCAACCCGGAAAAGTGCATTTTCGGCGTCCCGGCCGGAAAGCTACTCGGCTTCCTCGTCTCAGAGCGCGGCATTCAATTCGTCAAGGATATCGTGGTGTGCTACGGCATGCCGAATAGCATCATCACGGACAACGGCACCAATTCGCCAAGGGCGCGCTCGCGCAGTACTGCTCTGTCTCCAGCATCCACCTCGACCTGGCTTCCATTGCACACCCGCAGTCCAACGGCCAGGTCGAGCGGGCCAACAGCCTCATCCTATCCGGCATCAAGCCACGGCTCGTCAAGCCGCTCATCCGTTCACCCGGCAGCTGGCTCAACGAGCTGCCGACCGTCCTCTGGAGTCTCTGAACAACGCCGAACCGGCCGACTAGGTTCACCCCGTTCTTCCTCGTCTACGGAGCAGAAGCCGTCATCCCGACCGACGTCGAGTTCGACTCACCGCGCGTCACGATGTACACCGAAGCCGAAGCCAAAGATGGTTGCGAAGACGGTGTCGACCTACTCGAAGAAGCATGTCTCCTAGCGCTCAGCCGCTCAGCCATCTACCAGCAAGGCCTGAGGCACTACCACAGCAAGAAGATCAAACCCCTCGCTTTTTGGGAGGGAGACCTCATCCTCCGACTCGTCCAAGAGTAGACCGGCCAACACGAGCTGTCCTCCCCATGGGAGGGCCCCTTCATCGTCAGCAAAGCCTTATGCGATCGCAACGCCGACTACCTCATCGACGCCCGCAAGTCAAACAAGCGTAAGAGGGACACCGCCGGCGAAAAAACAACCTGGCCGTGGAATGTAGAACTCCTCCGACCGTTTTAGAGTTAGCCGTGTGCACGTATGTATCGCTGCCTTTTGTAATCATCTGAAAACTATGGTGTCCCCGAACGAAGCTCGGGGGCTGCCTTTCCCGACCAAGCTATCGTGTCTCCTGCATTTGTGTATTATTTACCTCTTTATCAAACCCAGCCACCGGTCCTGCTCGCTCGACCCGGTGGCTCAGGGGCTGGCCGACTTGGTCACTACCCGCCGCCTTACTTAGCGGTTCCTGACGTATTGGGATCGATGCGGCCTTCCACTTTTCCCTAAGCCACGGAACCGGCTTTGGCTGTCGGCCGGCAAGCGCGTAGGGCCAGAGCACCAGCACGCCACAAACACTAAGTCAAGGACCGCTGGGTTACCCAACCCGTACACGCCACATTAAGTTACCACACGACCGGCTGCTCGCCAACCGGCTTCACCGGATTGCCGCCAGCCGGCCCAGTGGGTGTTTCGCTCTCGCTCAAAGTTTTGAATGCCTAAGTACCGCGCGCTCCTCTCAAAGGCCAAACCCCTTGTCACGGACCGGAGCCTCGGCCGCCAGAGTCGCGGGGGGGAAGCCCGAGAGGGGAAAATCGCAAGAAAACGGTTCAAAAGACGAAAAGCAAAAGCACAGGCATCCACGAAATTCATACATACCGCCGGGTTGATCGACCTGGCCACGCCACTTTAAGTTACCACACGACCGGCTGCTCGCCAACCGGCCCAGTGGGTGTTTCGCTCACACTCAATGTTTCGAACGCCTAAGTACTGCGCGCTCCTCTCAAAGGCCGAACTACTTGTCACGGACCGGAGCCTTGGCCGTCAGACTCGCGGGGGGAAGCCCAAGAGGGGAAAAGCACAAGAAAACGGCTCAAAAGACAAAAAAGCAAGAGTGCAAACATTCACGAGATTTATACATCACCAGTTCAAATTCAAACAGGCCCAAGGCCAGAATTCATTACACCCGGATACCCCAGTGGGTGGGTGGACCTGCTGCCTAATAGAAATTTTTACTAAGTTAAAAACAGGTAGCCTCAGGCATCTCCCTCGGTGGCCTCCAGGTTCGTCGAGGTGCCGGTATCCCCCTCCTCGGCGTCCGCGCGCGGTAGACATCCGTATCCTCAGAGCTGCCCTCTAGGTCATCCAGAAGGAGGTCATAGTCATCAGAAGGCACGACTCCGCCATCTTCCGCCCGCTCCGGGCAGAACTCGTCGTGGAAGAAGAACCCGGCAATGTAGCTGGCCCGAGCAGCGATCCGGCCGACCTCCGCCTGCAGCTGGCTCTCTGAGCTGGCTCGCTGGCCCATCAACGCGTCAAGCGACAGGTCTGGATGCCAAGACATCGCAAACCTGAGCGCCATCTCGGCGCGCATGAGCGGCGGAAAAGCGCCAGTGATGGAGCCGATCCGGCCCCGCCTCCAACCACCGCGCCAGCCGCGTGAAGCTGTTCAGCGCGACGGAACCCGGCTAGAGGGCCGCCGTCATTGCTGCGCCTGCCTCAGAGAGCCGCCCCATCTGCTCAATCAAGACTCGCAGACGGGCCTCGGCGGCGGTCACGATCTCCGGGAAGGTCCAGGCCACCTGTGGGTCGGTTTCATAGCTGACGATCCCCTGCGGGTCGCGCTGAAAGTGGACCGCCTCCTCCGCTAGCTGGCGCGTCTCCGGGAAGGCCCCTGTCAAGAAGAAAAGCAAGTCAGAAGAAAGTCACTGAGGACAAGAAGCCGGATCCCAGCCCGGCAAAAAACCCAAGGAAAGCACTTACTAGAGAAGGACTCTTCCAGGTGCTGTGCTTCGAGCAACGTACCACGCCGCTCCCGGGCGATGGTGCGGTCACGCTCATGGAGCGTCTTCTCCAGATCGGCGACCTTGGCAAGGGCCGCCTTCAGCTCGGCCTCCTTGTCCTCGGCCGCCTTCTCGGCCTCCTCGCGGCGCCGGGTTTCCCCCTGATGGGTCTCCTCCGCCGTGGCCACCAGCGCCTTCAGGCGCTCCACCTCGGCCTGGAGCTGACCCTTGTCGTCGGCTAGCTTGCCGCGTTGCTGGTCCGCCTCAGCAAGGGCATTACAATATCCTCTGCATTACAAAGATAATCTCACTACTATTTGTGTTTTCATGCTTTACGATATTGTACGTAATCACAATGAATATAAGAATGCGCACATCAGAAGAATATTGCAGAACAGTTCAATGGGTAACAAACATGGCATCAAGGGATTGAGGTCCATTGTGGATGAAATGACACCCACATACTCCCGACCTATAGATTCATATTCAGAATATGATCCTAACGATATTCTGAGCTAAAGGAGTCAAAGGTAGATGGCCTATCATGTTCACCCAATTCTTCTCCGGCACCAGGTTCGGCGCCGGAACCAGCATCTTTGTTGGCAAAGGGATAGCTGGGTCTTCGGGCAGCGGAGCCGGACATTTGATCTGCTCCGCTTTCTTCGTCCAGACCTGAAGAAGAAAAGGAAGGCTTAACATACTCCTCGAATTTACAAGTAGAGGTTATGTTTGGAAATCTAAAAACTTACTGGAGTGGCCGGGTGAGCGCAGTTGAGGCCGAGGTCTTCGGTCGTTCCCGTCCACGACTTCTGGGCCTTGAAAAGCAGCTTCCAGATTTCTTCGTGCATCGTGCCGAAGAATCGCTGCAGGGTCCGAGGGCCGGCCGGATTGAACAACCACATATGGAGAGTCCGATGCTGGGAGGGGAGAATCCGACGAAAAAGCATCACTTGGATCACGTCGGTGAGGCTGGTGTTCTTCTCTATCACACCCTTGACACGTTTCTGCAGCGTCATCACCTCGTCGGACGATGCCCAGTCCAGGCCCTTTTTAACCCATGATGTGAGCCGCATTGGAAGCCTAGATTTGAACTCAGGAGTGGCAGCCCACGTGGCGTCACGAGGCTCTGTGACAAAGAACCACTCCAGTTGCCATCCCTTCATGGTCTCCACGAAGGCCCCCTGGGGCCAAGTGACGTTGGGGAGCTTACTCACCAAGGCGCCGCCACACTCCGCGTGTTGACCGTTGGCCACTTTCGGCTTCACGTTGAAGACCTTGAGCCATAATCCGAAGTGCGTGGGGGGATGCGGAGGAACGCCTCACACACGACGATGAACGCCGAGATGTGGAGGAAGGAATTTGGGGCTAGATCATGAAATTCTAGCCCATAGTAGAACATGAGCCCGCGGCAAAAGGGTGGAGAGGAAACCCTAGTCCGCGGAGAAAGTGGTGGATAAATACTACCCTCTCATTTGGCTCCGGAGTGGGGATGATCTGCTTTTTGGTAGGAAGCCGGTGGGCGATTTCCGCAGCCAAGTACCCCGCTTCCCGGAGTTCCTTGATGTTCTCCTCCGTGACGGAGGAGGCCATCCACTTGCCCTGAGCGCCAGATCCGAACATGGCTGCAGTATTTTCTGGGGACGGAAAGGATCGAACTCGGGCGCTGGAGCTCGAGGGTGGATGGGCTGAGGAGGAAGAAGGCGTGGGGTAAAAAGATGGGTCCTTATCTTCTTATAAAGGCAGTGAATATCAAGCGTCCCCCCTACGAGCCTTAAAACTTGCCTATTCCCAAGGGATCGTGCAAATGGCACGGTTGGATTACCCAAACCCGTATTGATGAGAATCCCGCAATAAGGAGACACGATCTCTGCTTTGACAAGACGTGTCAATGAGAACCGCGCCTCAAAATATGAGGCGGGAGGCTAAAAAACGGTTCGAAATGATAATAAAGCCAGAACATAACGTCTCGCCGAAAAGCTGTCAGTAGACACGGTTTATTTTTTTAAGTGTTTTTGCCGTTATGGTTCAGGGTTATGACTGTTATACAGAGCCGAACATAGTTCTTTTGACCAACGGCTTTGGAGTATTCGGAGGAGGAACCCGCCTTGAATGCCGAAGACAATCTGCGTACCGGACACATCATCATTCAATCCTGGTTTAGGGGCTACTGAGGGAGTCCTGGATTAGGGGGTCCCCGGGCGTCCGGGCTATGTGATATGATCCGGACTAATGGGCCAAGAAGATACAAGATAGAAGGCCTTCCCCCGTGTCCAGATGGGACTCTCCTTTGCGTGGATGGCAAGCTTGGCATTCGGATGTAAAGATTCATTTCTCTATAAACCGACTCTGTACAACCCTAGGCCCCTCCGGTATCTATATAAACCGGAGGGTTTAGTCCGTAGAGGCGATCATTATCATACAGGCTAGACATCTAGGGTTTAGCCATTACGATCTCGAGGTAGATCAACTCTTGTAACCCCTATACTCATCAAAGTCAATCAAGCAGGAAGTAGGGTATTACCTCCATTAAGAGGGCCCAAACCTGGGTAAACATCGTGTCCCCTACCTCCTGTTACCTTTGATCCTCAGACGCACAGTTCGGGACCCCCTACCTGAGATCGGCCGGTTTTGACACCGACAATGGGCGCACCGCCACTCCGTCGCTCACCCCGGCGGCCGCTTCGTCGTCCCATACTCGTCGCGGGCCAGCGAACGCGCAGGCTGCGCTGCTCATGGCGTGCGAGCTCCTGCGCTATCGCCCTATCGACGACCTCTATGAGGACTGGCTGGACCGCATCACTGAGCTCGTCAGCGTCGCCAGAGACCCTTGCACCGTCCCGCTCGCTGCCTCCCCCGCCGCTTCTCGCGGGCGGCGTGGCCCACGGTGCCCCTCATCCTCCTCCCAGGCAAGACGTCGCCCTCGAGCCAAGGCGTGAGGCTCCACGGCGCGACCCGCCATGTAGGGTGCCGGGCGTGACGAGGAAAGCTGCAAGGTGGTGCAGCGGCCGCAAGGAGATGCGCGTGCGCTACCAGCGCCGCCACATCAAGACCGCACGCCGCCTGTGGTGATGGCGCGCATCCGCCAAGATCAGGCTCCACCTCTACGGCGGGACCCATGAGCACGGCAGGATGCCGCGCGTTCACTGCGTAGCTGCCTAGCATCGTCTGGCCAGGGAAATTCAAGCCCGACCTACCTCCACGCTACGACGGTACCCCAGACCCTGCCGAATTCCTGCAGCTCTAGGAGCTTCAAGGCGGGCAACAGCGATGAGAAGGTTATGGTGAACTGGTTTCCCATGGCCCTAAAAGTGGCGCGCGCTCATGGCTCCTCAACCTCCCCGCGGGATCGATCTCCTCCTAGGACGAGATGCGAGAGCGTTTCATCGCCAACTTCCAAGGCACTCGCGACACCCGCCAGCTGCGGGTGACCTGCGGCGCATCAAGCACCAGCCAGGAGAGACCTTGCAGAAGTACATCCAGCACTTCAATAGTGTTCGCCTCAAGATCCCCAAGGTGTCAGATGAGGCCATCATCTCGGCATTCACTGATGGCGTCCGCGACATCAAGATGAAGGAGGAGCTCGCCATACACGAGGACCTGTGCATGGCTCTGGAGATGTTCAGCATGGCAACAAAGTGTGTGAGAGCTGGGGAGGGATGCCTCTCCCTCCTCGAGCTTCCGGAGGCTGACCCAGAAGACAAGAAGGCCAAGGCCAAGGACGTGAAACAGCAAGCAGCAGCCAGGAGAGACCTTGCAGAAGTACATCCAGTGCTTCAATAGTGCTCGCCTCAAGATCCCCAACGTGTCAGATGAGGCCATCATCTCGGCGTTCACTAATAGCGTCCGCGACGTCAAGATCAAGGAGGAGCTCGCCATACACGAGGACCTGTGCACGGCTCTGGAGATGTTCAACATGGCAACCAAGTGTGTGAGAGCTGAGGAGGGATGCCTCTCCCTCCTCAAGCTTCCGGAGGCTGACCCAGAAGACAAGAAGGCCAAGGCCAAGGACGTGAAGCGCAAGGGACCAGCCGTGCTCGCGGTCGAACCAGAGATGAAGCACGGCTGCGACCACCCAGAGTCATCCAAGGGCAGTCGCCCGTTCTGCGTGTTCCACAATGTGCACAGCCACAACACCACACTACAAAAAAAGACACATCTGTGACATTTTGGGCCCAATGAATTTTTTGTGTGTCATGCTTATGACACTTCTATGACGATAATTGTGACAAAACCCGGTATCATCATAGATGTGGTGGGCTCCTACTTCTATGACAAAAAATCATGATAGAAAATGGGCTTTTCGTCCTGGGCGGGCCGGAGACGCAACTGCATGACATTCTTTGGGCCGTCCATGACGAAAAAAATCATGGTAGAAGCAAGGGCGAGGAAAATATCAGGGAGTTCCCGGTTACGGTGGGTGGTCGGGGCCGAGCGGTGCACGGAGGTTTGCACGTTTCTCTTGTACACGTACGCGCGTGTGTTCGAGGCATTGCGCTCTAACTGAACCCGAGCGAGGCGTTGGGCTCTAACTGAACCCGAGCGATTGCACTAGCTACGTTACTGAACCCCGATCAATCCCTTGCTGTTAACTGAACCCGAGTGATTCCTTCGCTACTGCTGCTAACTGAAGCCGATCGAAGCTACCTCTTGATGAATAGTTCCCGGTGGGGGTTGGATGAACAGTTCCGGGTGGGGGTTGGATGAACAGGATCCCATGGTATTAGAGGTCTTTGCCGCTGGATGAACAGGACCCAGATCGAGGAGGCGTGGGGGTGGATGAACAGTAGCCCGTGGAGGGACCCCGTACGTGGAGGGCTGGTTGAACAGGACCTCGTGGAGGGGCTGGTTGAACAGGACACCGTGGAGGGCTGGTTGAACAGTAGCCGGTGGAGGCTGGATGAACAAGACCCCGTGGATGAACAGTAGCTAGTGGAGGCTGGAGGAAGTCGACGGTGGATGAATAGTAGCAGGTGGAGGCTGGAGGAAGTCGACGATGGATGAACAGTAGCTCGTGGAGTCCCGATTTGTGGTACGCCACACCCCTCCCGATCAACAGGATCTCGTTTC
Organism: Triticum aestivum; assembly: GCF_018294505.1. Classification (NCBI taxonomy): domain Eukaryota; kingdom Viridiplantae; phylum Streptophyta; class Magnoliopsida; order Poales; family Poaceae; genus Triticum; species Triticum aestivum. Next base: position 184,323,185 of record NC_057808.1, read on the forward strand.
GATCGTAGGTGCTCCAACACTAGTCTGTTTCCTCCGTTTTGCGGTACGCCACACCCCGCCCGATCAGCAGGACCCCGTTTCGACCGTACGCGGTCGAACACAAGTCCGTTTCCTCCATTTTGCGGTACGCCAGACCCTTCCCGATGAACAGGACCCCGTTTCGACCGTACGCAGTCGAACAGAAGGTCTGTTTCCTCCGTTCTGTGGCATGCCAGACCTTGTTTCGGCTGTTCCGTCCAAGCCAGTTGGCTCCCGATGAACACGATGTATTCCGTTGTCTCCCGATGAACACGACGCATTCCGTTGCCTCCCCATGAACACGACGCAGTTTCTCCGTCTCGACCCAGCCGGTTGGCTTTCCATGAACAGGATTAGTCGATGTACGTGTTAGAGACCCCGCCCGTATGTACGTATGTAGCCGTAATTACTATATTCTAGCATGGTCGTACGTACGTGTACACGATATAGACAGGACTGCATGACATGCTACGTCGGCGCCTCTACTTCAACACGTGCCACTCCTTACTCGGCCACGGTACATCGCTGCAGAGACACCGATCGACCCCTATGTACGTACAAGTTCGCGGCCGGACAAATAATGCTACCTTCGCTTCAACCCGGTGGGTCCTAGGTGTCAGTGGGTAAGAAGGAAGTTCCTTCTGTGCAGAGATAAAGCAGGTGGGTCCCAGCTGTCAGGGGTGAACGTTTTTTCGCGAAATATAGAGGCCCTTCCGGTAGGTCTGAGGTGTCAGGTGGAGGAATCATTATTTTCAGCGTAATAAGGAGGCACTTCCTTGCGTGCGACCATGGACCCAGCTATCAGCCTCTCCACTTATAGTCCTATTTTGATGGTTGTCTTTCGTTGACTGCGTTGACGACGCCGTACCGACCGAGAGCACCAAGGTGGTGGACGACGACGTGACCTAGGAAGGGAATGTCCCGGAGCCGGGGAATACGCAGCAGTGGATGCCCACGCGGAGGGGAGTATGAGGGTTGACAGCTTCGGCTGCGGTTTGAGGCAGCCGTCTTCGGAGAATAACAGGGAGTGTGGGTGAGTAGAGGGAAGGCCTGGCCAGTAGTAGTATGGTCGGGCGGTGAGGCCTGCGCGGCAGCACAGCCTGCCACGGGAGGCTGGAGCAGGAGGTATGGCGGGCGCATGTTTGGGCGGCTAGAGCAACAAGACCATAGGTTGAAGACGCAACTTAGCGTTGGATTAACATCAAATGGTCAATGCTGCTAGAATCGTTTATTGACTAAGTTGACAAAGCCCTGCGTACGCGTTAACTTAGTAGGCCCACAAGTCAGCCTCCAAATCTGGTGGGTCCCAGCTAGCAGGAGGAATCAATTTTTTTCGCGTAATAAGGTGGCACTTCCTTGCGTGCGATGATGTTTTCTGGTTTTTTCCATTTCTTCTTTTTTGAGTTAGAATAAAAACAAAACAATTTAGGATCTTCGGTACAATTTATATTTTCACGAAAAGGATCATAATAAAGCTGGTGGGTCCCAGCTGTCAGGGAGAGGAAACTTTTTATTTCTGCGTAATAAAGGAAGCACTTCCTTGCGTGCGAAGATGTAGCTGGTGGGTCAAACCTGTCAGGGGGAGAAATTATTTGTTTTCGCATAATATGGGGGCACTTGCTGCGTGCAGCCATGGGCCATGTGGGTCCCTATTGTCAGCCAATCCACGTACATGCCTCATCCGATGGCTCTCATTTGCTGACAAAGCTGACCACGCCACACAGACAGTGAACGATGGCGAGTATTACGAAGGGAACGACCTGGAGCCGGCGAAGACACATCAGTGGATGCCCACGCGGAGGGGAGTATGAGGGTTCACTGGTTCGGCTACAGTGTGAGGCTGCCGTCGCCGGTGAAGAACATGAGGTATTGGTGAGTAGAGGAATGGCCTGGACGGCGTTTGGGAGTAGAGTGGGCCGGTGAAGCCTGCGCGGCAGCACAGCCAACCATGGGAGGCGGTAGCAGGCGGTGGTTTGGGCGGCTGAAGCAAGAATATCTGAGATTGCAGAAGCACTACAGTCGTTGGATGGACATTCGACGGCCAGTGCTGCTAGATTCACGTCTTGACTATAAGTTTACAAAGCCTTCTGTACGCCTTAGTAGGCCCACAAGCCTTCCTTATGCATCACTGACTATAATTCTCAAAAAATAGTAGGCCCACAAGTGAGCATCACATCTGTGGCAGAGAACATCTAGCCCATTTGCGATTTGTAATGGTGTACAACCCATTTCTGAATTCTAATGGAATTTATGACAACCCATTTACAGTCTGTTAAAATTACAGCCCATTTTCTAGCCAGGACAACAATTAATAATTTCAACCAACCTCTCAAAACAGAATTCAACAAAAAATCCCACATTTTGATGGGATCCGGAAAAAATTTATCCCGAAATTTTGAGTCGGATTAAATATAATTTCAAAATGAATTTGTATTAGGTAAAAATCTAAAGAAATATTACGCACGCAATAAGTAATGAAATTAAAATTTCCAAATTCAAACAATAATATTTTTGAAACTAATTACCTGCTTGGTGCGTTTTTGTACATTTACAACCTACTTTTTATAATTACATCCCATTTTATTTCTTAAAGCCCATTTTCTTGTTAGGCCTAATGCATCCCTCAGAGGAAAGATTTACAGCCCAGCGGGGCGGAGAATAACAAGTTGACCTGGGTTGGGTATTCCACAAAAAAAGTATAGCTGGGCTAGCCATTTTCACCTTGAAAAAACTAATATCTGGGCTGGATATTTGGTCGACATAAAATAATAACCTGGGCTAGACGGGCCACAGCCAGCCCAGTTGATATCCTGCTCCTCTGGACAACAACAAAAACATCGCTCAAGAAAAACTCCGCTTACACCTAAAAAAACAAATACTGCTCGAGCTGCTGGGTCACAACTGTCAGCTGCTCCTTGTGCAATTCTCTCGTTTATTGACTTATAGGTTGACGATGGTGTGGGACCGTGATGTCAGGAAACCAGGAGGAAGCAAAAAAAATATAGTTGTATATAATAAGGAGGAACTTGCGTATGTACGCCTATGGCCCTAGTGGGTCCCTACTGTCATCCAATCTAAATAAAGTCATCTCCGGATTCCTCATGTTCGTTGACCATGTTGACAATGCTCGGCACCACGGTGAGTGCAACAACTCAAAGGACAACGAAGAAGGCCTCGCGGGCCCTACCGATGGTCTGATATAGTGCCTGCTGCTCATTCAGGAAGCCAGGATCATCGGACACCTATGAGCAGCTTCAAGACACTGAGACGGCATGAAACGGTAAGGCCGCGCTTGGGAGCTCTAGATTGTTTCACACCTGTATTAAGATACAAGTGTAATTGACTCATCATCAGGAACAACGCGTAAAATATAGGCGTAATGAAACCCAGGGCCTGAGGTCTGTAACGAAAACCGGCGAGTTATGCGTGTAATTTGAGAGACCAGTGTATATTTTACTAGTCAAAATTGACCAACCAAGTGCTTTGCCCAAGACCATCTGCTCTTATTTACAAGCGTCAGTTTTACAAGCAGTTTTGATTGGAAAACGACGATGCAATCACGGCCTAAGATGATGAGTTGGTCGGAAGATCATATGGTTTCACCTCTAACCTACCCGAGTTGTCGTATAGGCTATGAATGAAACATAAGACAATGAACTTCTTAAGCACAGAAACAACAGAAGAGGATGATCTTCTTAACATGCAAATCACAGGCATTAGATAAACATGCAAAACAATATGAAGCTTTATTCTCAGGAGGCACGGTGAACAGCTCGTGATGCCGCATGCCCCAGCATTCCAAACTCAACTTTGCGATCAAACTCACAAGGCCTGGCATTACATAGACAACATTCAGAACAAACTCTTAAAATACCTTACATAAAGTCAACATTCATGTGACTATGCATCTCAGCAGAGTAAATATTTACTTCTGAACTGAAGACATGAATAGGAAAAACGATCAACGTTGCTCACAGCAAAGGGCGTCCCACTCAAAAATATCAAATGCATGTCTTATGGCTAAGATCAATGAGCAAAATTTGACAATGTTTTCCAATTCCAATATATTAAACTAATGTCTTGTTGCTAACATCAATGATTAAACTTTGACAAGCTTTTCCCATTCAAAATATGTAATGCCTATGATTGTGGAATGGGCAGGGTTTGTCATCTAATTGTCCGGTGGCTCAAGGTGACGATGAATGATTAGAGAACAATTCGATGTATTGTGCATGATGAAGTATTATGGAGGACACGGACCATCTGAACATTTTGTGCAGTTCCACTAAAATCAAGCTGAGCATCCCTGTGGATTTAGTATTTATATGCTGCAAGAAAACAAAGACACATCAGCACACACATGAATATTGGCCCAGTGTCAAAGCACCAATCGGTGGACTAACAAACTGAGAGTACGGTAAACAGATTACCATACCCAGATGCCCCATCATTGTTGCTTAGAATGACATTGACAGACTTGGAGTCCTGTCCTGGCTTCTTGTACTTGTTTGGGCTCTTGTTTGCCCAATGTTCCTCCGAACCACAAGTAAAGCAGCCATCTCTCTTTTTGTCTTTCTTCTTACCCTTCTTAAAGGTAGTATTCTGCCTTGAAGATGTTGGTAGCTCCATTCAGACGGGCATGGTTTGTCATTAGTTTGCACATTGAAATGGCACATGGAGCCGGATTAACCAGCGTATCTTTCTATGCAGATTCCACTAAAATCAAACAATGTCTTGAGTAGCATGGTGGATTTCGTATTTATATGTTGCAAAGCGTTAAACACGTTGGCAACTCCATTCAAACAGATAGTCCGGTGGCTCAAGGTGACGACGAATGATTAGAGAACCATTCGATGTATTGTGCATGATGAAGTATTATGGAGGACACGAACCATCTGAATATTTTGTGCAGTTCCACTAAAATCAAGCTGAGCATCCCTGTCTGCATAAATATAGAAAAAGCATGATGAATATAATAGTGGTATTTGTTGATTAAACATACGCTTACAACTATAATCATCTTCATTATCTTAACAGGAAAAGATAGCAATACAATAGCTTTAATCAAACATTTATTCAAAACAATACAACAATATAAGTAGCACAACATAACAAAGCACAATCATGTGGATGAAGGCCGATACTGACCTCGTTTGTTACAGATGCGTCGGCAACCCACTTGGTCATACCTTTCCTTGTGGAGTGAATTTTGCACTCCACGTGTTGTTGAGTTGCCCATGCTCTCTCCAGACTAGTCATGTCACCAACATCTACTAATACTCTGTAAAGCTTCTCGATCATTCCTTCTGTACTGTAGTGCAAATAGTGACTACTTCTTTCTGCAAAGTGGTAAGACCAACTAGACCCACTAATGCAGCATTTTGCCTTAGACACATTGGCTCCTTTTGTGCAGTTCATCTAAAATCAAAGTCGAAATAAAATCGAGCAAAATTTTTGATATCCCTGTAAGCAACAATAGGTATAGGGGAAACAATTACTGAGAAATAATTGTTGATTACTTGTACTCGCAGAAGAAAAACATCCACTGATCTACCTTATCTTAATGGGAAACAAAGCAGGAGAGTAGCAATTCTCAATCAGTGTGATTCATTCATATTAACTGAGACATTATCTTAACAATGCCTTGTTTCAACATGTATAAAGAACGACAAAGCAGAAAAGTACCACTCCTAAAACAATGCGACTGATTCATATTAACAGAGACATTATCTTAACAATACCTTGGTTAAACATGTAGAAAGAACTAAAAAGCAGGATAGTACCATTTGTAAAACACTGTAACTGATATATAATAACAGAGACATTATCTCAACAATACATTTCTTAAACATGTACTCCGGCCGATCCCTAACAGAAATGGTACTCCCGCCGATCCCTAACAAGTGTTGCAGTTTTGAACTAAGATTCAGTAGTTAATTCTGAGAGTGGCATTGCTTAATTTTACCAGCGGCATTAGATTAACAAAAAGCATAAACAGTTCCAGGGAGAGTGGGTGCAACAACACCATGTGCTTCCATCTACTTATAAAGGGGGTGATGCAGAGTTTTGTTGTAACAAAGAAACAAGCATCATGTCTGGGTTGGAACAATTTTTGCTCACTTAATGGTAAAAGACAGCAGTTCAATAGCTTCAGTTCAACATTTATCCAAAACAGTACCAATACAAGTAGCACAACATCTCAAAGCACACTGCAGCATCATGTGGATGAAAGTCGGTACTGACCTTTCTTGACCAAGATTTGAAACAACTCGCGAGGAGGACTTGAAAGAAATCTCAACACATATATGAAAATCCGATCTCCTTTTGTGCAGTTCCACCAAAATTAAGCAAAGTCGCCGGTGTGACATTCAAGTTGAACTGCACAAAACACTCTTAAAACAAAAGTGTTTCGCGTAGCGAAGCAAAATGTCGCAATAGCAACAAGTTGAATAGATATCCATGTTTTAACAAAGGCAAAAAAGGAATCAATTACTGGCCAATAAAGGAGGATGCAACATGCGGCCACAAAAAGAAGCATCTACCTTATCTTGATGGAAAACAAAGTATAGGACAGTAGCATTTCTAAAACGGTTGCATTGATTCATATTAACAGAGAAATTCTCTTAAAATAACATTCATTAAAAATGTAATTTACTTTTAACAGTGGCATTGCTTCAATTTTCCAGCGGCACTCTTAGATTTACAACAACAAAATAGTTGTATGGAACATGGGACATGCCATCACTATGTGCCTCCACACGTATAAATGGGTGATGCAAAGTATGTTGCCAAGCAACATATCTGTGTTGGTCCCATATTTGTTCTCTTTGAACCTTTTTCCTATGCGACAATAGGTATAAGGGAAACAATTACTGAGAAATAACAGTTGCTGACTTATACTCACAGAAGAAAAACATCTACTGATCTACCTTATCTTAATGAGAAACAAAGCAGGAGAGTAGCAATTCTCAATCAGTGTGATTCATTCATATTAACTGAGAAATTAGCTTAACAATGCCTTGTTTCAACATGTATAAAGAACGACAAAGCAGAAAAGTACCATTCCTGAAAAAATGTGACTGATTCATATTAACAGAGACATTATCTTACCAATACCTTGGTTAAACATGTAGAAAGAACTACAAAGCAGGATAGTACCATTTGTAAACACACTGTAACTGATATATAATAACAGAGACATTATCTCAACAATACATTTCTTAAACATGTACTCTGGCCGATCCATAACAGAAATGGTACTCACGCCGATCCCTAACAAGTGTTGCAGTTTTGAACTAAGATTCAGTAGTTAATTCTGAGAGTGGCATTGCTTAATTTTACCAGCGGCATTAGATTAACAAAAATCATAAACAGTTCCAGGGGAGAGTGGGCGCAACAACACCATGTGCTTCCATCTACTTATAAAGGGGGTGATGCAGAGTTTGTTGTAACAAACAACAAGCATCATGCCTGGGTTGGTCCCATTTTTGTTCACTACTTAATGGGAAAAGACAACAGTTCAATAGCTTCAATTCAACATTTATTTAAAATAGTACCAATACAAGTAGCACAACATCTCAAAGCACTCTGCACGATCATGTGGATGAAGGCATGTACCAACCTTTCATGACACATACAAGATCACGTACGAATCTGCAGACACGAATAGGAAATTTAATCTCGTTTCGTGCAGTTGCACTGAAATCAAGAAAAGTCGCTTGTGTGACATTTAAGTTCGCTATAGCAACAAGTATTAACAGAGGCAAAAAAGGAAACAATTACTGGCCAATAAAGGAGGATGAAACATACGGTGACAAAAAGAAGCATCTAACTTATCTTGATGGAAAACAAAGTAGGACAATAGCATTTCTAAAACAATTGCTTCGATTCATATTAACAGAGACATTCTCTTAAAACAACATTCGTTAAAAATGTAATTTACTTTTAACAATGGCATTGCTTCAATTTTCCAGCGGCATTCTTAGATTAACAACAGCAAAATAGTTGTATGGGACATGGGACATGCCAGCACCATGTGCGTCCACACGTATAAATGGGTGATGCAGAGTATGTTGCCAAGCAGCATATCTGCGTTGGTCCCATATTTGTTCTCTTTGAACCTTTTTCCTATGTGAGGGCAGCAAATCTAGTCCTGCACAAACTACCCGACCCCCCAGTTTCTTTCCTTTTTCAACAAAGAGATCGGTTCCTTACAGATGTGTGTACTGGGTTACCCCCTTTTTCCCTTTTCGACCAACAAAGCGGCTGGATAGCCAGTCGATACTACTTTCCCTCCCTCCTTTCGTCATTGAACCACGTCCTAGATTCATGCTCCACCCCACCACACCCTTCTTTCCTCTTTGAACCAAGACCTAGATTCGAATACAGAATCGAAAAACATCCGCATGCAGCTAGAGCAATGACTGTTTCAAAGAAAGTTTACTTAGGGTCGTCGGGATGTGGCTAGGCGTGCGGTGGGAGGCCGGATCTGCCTACACTACGTACGGCAGCGAGGAAGAAGGGGTCGGTGGCCCTCCGACACAGGCGCTGGGTGAAAGAGAACATCGCAGCTGGCAGTGGATTGCCTCCTTCACCGAAGGCAACAGAGTGAACGCTGCACCTCCCCTTCCCGGGTGACGGGATCCGGACGGATCCTTCACCAGCTGTGAGGGGGGAGAGAGAGAGAGAGGCCAACGCAGTCTTGTTTAGATCTGGTGAAGAGGGTGAGGGACTGTGAATATAGCAAACCCTAGCAAAGGAACGTTGAGCCTCCTGCGTGTATATATATATGTAGTGTGGTGAGAGTGTGGAGAGTGCAAACCCTAGCGAACAAGCGCTGAGGCTCCAGCTTATATAGTACTACTTATACAGTACTCATGTATACTACTAATATATAGTGGAGTGGTTTTCTTTTTCTCTCCATAACAATCATTTTAAATTGTGTAAGTACGAAACGAAACTCTTTATTTAACGTACCCGTGAAGAAAACTACTTACTATGAACTAACGACCACGCGTCCTGGTCGCAGTTCCTGTCCTTCACGTGCGGTACACTACCCTCCGTTAAGTGAACAACCACACATGCACCAAATTATCGAAAATGCATGAGAGTGTGTACAAATAAAGAATTTTAATTTCAATTATCAGAAAGGTTTGAGAGTATGTAAAGTTTGCCCTCTCTCAATAATTATGGTTTATTGTGTTCGGCTAAACATGGTCAAACTTTACAAATTTTGACTTCAGTCAAATCTAATATGTAGAGTAAATAAAAATGGAGGGCTACTACGTCCATCCGGGTTTTTAGTCCACACCATTTTTTAATCAAAGTCTGACCACATATTTAGTTAATAGCTAGACAAATAAAATTACAGGGGAGCTGAAGACAAAGTTGTGAGAAGGCTTAGAAATCAATACAAAACTTATGCTCTTAGTACCAACGTCGATCCTTCTTCGAGGAAACATTTGGTTCATAGCCAATTGTGTGATAAAATTGCACCAACGTGAAAGACGACTGCGTCTCCAACGCAACCAAGGTGAACTGATGAAGAATATCATCTTTGTGGGTAACAAGCAAAGAGCACTGATGGAAGACAACTTGTTTTTCGTTAAAAATCGATCAGCTTCACCAGCCGATGCAACCATGAGGCCCAACCATGAGCATCGATAGGTCATCGTGGTGATGCATCATCCATTTGGGATGAAGTTTGGGTGAGGCACCAATGAAGTTCGACAAATCCTCACTGTGGTCTGTTTCTTCTCGGTAATAAAGCTCGAGGAAGGAAGAACCACGTGGCAGAGGACAGTGAGGCAGAACAACAATGGCCATCCAATTTTGTGCAGTTCCACTAAAATTGAGGAAGACATGCCTGTATGGAGATACGCATCTTTGCAAAAATATAAAAAAAATGGATATAGTGTTGTTACTTTGTTTTGGCAGTGGTACAAGATTAACGGCGACATCTCAATTGTCAATAAGAATTAATGAAAAGTACACCAAAAAACAGAAGCATCATGATTATATAGATGAGAACTAAACCAGGATACCCGAGAAAAAAAAGCATTTCTTCATTTAACAAGTGATAGTATTAGATTAGCAGCAGCAATAGGAGCATATGGACAATGACCGCGCAACCACCATGTACTTTTTGTTGAAAAAACATGTATACCTCCACCGAGGCATAAACCAGGACAACTTTTTAAGTGGCATTTCCTCTATAATAGTTAAAAATAGGTGATGTTGGACCAGCCGACGAACCCTAGCTACTGTACATGGGGAGCTAGGGAGTAGTGGCATAGAAGAAAACCCGCACGCAGCAACCTGGGGAGCTGGACCAGTACAAGAAGTTATACCTCAGGTGGGCGAGATGTCGCTTAGGTGGGCGGGCGGGATCTGCCCACACAACGACAGCGAACAAGGGTGCGGAGGACTTTCGTCCGCGCCAGCGCCGGCTCTGAGAGGATGGTGCGCATCGGGTTCCTCCATCGCCGACGGCGACAACGTCAACGCTGCACCTCCTCACCTCCCGCAGCGGACGGGGTTCGGCCAGATCTGTGACCACCGGTGAGGAGAGAGATAGAGTGGACACTGTCATCTTGTTTTGATATGGAGAGGGTGAGATAGTGAGACGCGAGAAACCCTATCAAACAAGAGGCTATATATACAATGGAGTAAAAAAATCTCTCCATAGTAGTGGTTTTAAATAGAATATGCGCGTTCCTGGAAAAAAGAAACGAAAACTGGCGGACAATTTTTTTAACGTACCAAGAAAGAAAACTCGATCAAAAACACGCCCCCACTTCCAGGTCGCGAGAGTTGTCGCGCACACACACATAGACATAGACATGCATATCCGTGTTTACGTAAAATTCCATCTCCATCTCCAATCATATTTGTATAACTGGCACATTATTTACGTTGTTAATTATATACGCAACAATATTAACATATAGCATCTCTTGTTTGCGGCCGTCCAGACCGCTGCCACGCCCGCTCCTGACCAACCTGAACCCTCTTTGTCACCCGCGTGTGCTTCCCGCCCGAAACGGTCAGTGCCGCGTTCATGCCCGGCCAGAGCGGACGCGACCTCTCACTGGTGCCGGCATTGAAACGGTGCGCTGGCCGACAGAGCGTCGCCCGCGCCGCTTCCCGGTGCGTGCGACTGCTCCGAGTTCAAAGGTCACAATAGACGGTCACAACATGCATGTAAAAATTCTTGGGAGTCTGTGCTACAGCTAGTTGTCCTCCCCCTCCTCGTCAATCTATTCTAGTAGTGCTAGTACTCCCTCCTTTCCGGTTTATAAGGCTTATCTCAAAATTTTAGTTTTTCCATTTTATAAGGCTCAATTTGGTTGTTTCCCATCACATGTTCAGATTCCAAGGTGCATTAAATCATTGCATGCAAGTATTAAGAGAAAATTGACCAATGAATGTACTTTATGCATGCATGCACTGCAATTAATGCATTGATAAACATAATTTTGAGGAAAACAAGAGCGTTAATTAGGTGTTTTTGCAAACTACAGAAAGTACTCCACCACTCACCATCTACCTTGGTTGGTGAGATTATTGAATTGAGCCCTATAAACCAGAAAGGAGGGAGTACTCCATGGCGCGATCCATCGACAAGTAGGCAGGAAAGTTATCGTATACTCGGTTTGCGGTGAGTGGCATGCCGAGCGACCGTGTGGGGCGGAGCCATGGAGGAGGGTGAGACACGAACATGACAGACGTGATTTAAACGTTGGTTTTGCTCGATGGCGTGATCCTACGAAACGAAACATTGGTTTCTCTCCGTTTCCATGTTTTTCCGGAAAAACGGAAACTTTCCACTCCATTTTCATTCCTACTCCAAGGTTGCCCCGTTACAACATTCCATCAAATAGAAAGGAAAACTAACACGCATGCTGATGCATCTCAATGATTCACAGATCATAGCCAATATTTACTTCACAACTAAAGACAAAAGTTGTGAGAGTGTGTACAAAAGAAAAACTACTGATGGGGTCACTACGACTTAAACCCTAAACCCTAAACATCATTTAATTTCCTGGCTAGGTAGAACTTGTCGAAGGAAAGACGATTGGCACCCTCGGATCATACGATGCTTTTGTGCAGTTCCACTAAAATCGAGCTGAGCAACCCTGATGGCAAAGATATTGAAGAAGTGTGATTAGAATAATAGTACTGGCACTAGTTCATGAGACATAAACTCATCACAAATAGAAGCCGGTTGAAGTAGAGAATGATCGACATGGAGATGGAGCTACGTGGGGAGCTGTAGTAGTGGAGCAAGCGGGCTCCAAAAGGAAGTTTTACCTGGGACATCGGGCTGCGGCTAGAAGGGCGGTTGGGAGGTGGCATCAGCCCATACCCCGGGGACCCCCGATTGGGACGCAACGGCAGTGGGTTTTCTCCCTCGCCAATGTCGACCGCGTCTACACAGAACATCGTCCCCTTCCCCCAACGGCGGGATCAGGCCGGATCTGTGACCAGCGGTGTGGCCACTGTCGTTCTATGCTTGTGAAGAGAGAAACCCAAGCAAGCAGGCTTGTAGCTTAGGCTCCTGCTAGTGTATATATAGTGGTTTTCTTTTTCTCTCCATATCAACCATTTTATATTGCGTATGTGTCATTGAAGAGTGAAATGATGGTTGCTTCTTCCGACTAACTTGATGTGTGCTTTGACTGCTCCTTAGTGGCCCCTACATGTACTCCCCCTACGTGTATGACCATTCCTGAGTCTCACCTGTACTTATCTCTATTTTCTTGCATGACACATAGACAGGTTGCACATAGAGGAATTTTGTTACTGCATGTTGTTACATAGTACTACTAGTACATACTCCCTCCTTCCGGTTCACTACTAGTACTCCCTCCGTCCTGGCTTATTGGTCCCCTTTGTACTCAATTCATGGGCTCGTTTTCCTCAAGAAATTGTCTTTACCAACGTATTGAGCATCTCCAATAGCTTGTCTATATGGATGTCTATACTGGTTTTCCACGACGTGAGCCCAAAACAGGTGTCCAACAGCTTGTCTATATGGTCTTCCAAATATACAAATCCTCTAAATTGACCTCGACAATGTCCATGCCTGGACAATGTGAAGGCGTCGTCTAAACTCAGCTGCAGTCATGATTTCTTCCTCTCCCCAGCGATGGCTCACCTTTCATGGTCCTTGTATATAGACCTTCTGACGCAAAACTAGACATGTATATGACGGAATCTTTTTAGACCATTGTCTATATGAATATATAGACATTGCATGCGTGAACAACGAATGATTAAACCTTGCATGCAACGTTTTGACAAAGCATTGACTTATGAACATGTGAATGTGAGGGACTACAACCTCGTGCATGAATGCAACAGTAACACGTACACATGGACGCAAAAACGCGCGCGACGCCCTAATGCATGCATGTCCGAGCACATGACGGAACACACACGGTCACGCTCAAGTGCTCAACCTACACGTGCATGCACACACATACTCAGCCAGGGTGAGCTAGTGACCGTATAAACACCGGAAAATGTATATATTGAGCGCAATGAGCGTATTATGAAGTCCACTGACCGTATTTTTACAAATATACAGTGACAGACAGTGTATTTATCTCGTTTGAAATTAAGCCATATTAACCGGAAAGGAGGCAGTATGGACTAGCATTACTTTGCTGTGTCCCGTCAACTTGCCGAACGAGGAGAAGCTTGCAGGACGGGAGAAGCTTGCGCGCGGTGGCTCGCAGGATAAGGAGAAACTTTTGACTAATGCAAGCTCTCCCTCGCTCAGGCGGTGGACGTGCAACAGTTAATTCGGTGTCAGATTGCCAGAAGCATACACTGTACTAGTACCATTATTGTTCGACTTCCCGAAGAGGCGAACAACCAAGCGCAAAGTTTACTAGTACTAGTACTACTACTATAGAGGTATGTACTACTACTAGGAACCGGATGGAGGAGCGTCTGCACTCTTATTTTATTTTAAAATGTGATAAAGCAATCTTCAACACATTTGGTTCTCTTCGAGGGTTCTCGCATGTGATAATGGAAGTTGATTGCATGGAACACTCGCCACAATTCTCGCTTAATTCTGGCTCATATCCTGTTACAAATAGGAGCGCTCGGTAATATTTTCTCTTTTTTTGTTATTCAGCATGTAAACAGGTCAGCAAACCTTGCGGCGCATCTTTGTGCGAACCGTGCTTGCTGCACTTTGAATGTGACCGAGAGCTGGCTTGATGAAACACCTCGCTTCCTTCTTTTTTTTTGCGGGGTACCTCGCTTCCTAGTGACCAGTCTCTTGGCCGATCGTCCTAAGAATGCTTATATATGAATAAAGCTCTCTCATTTACCCGCAAAAAAGATTAAGCCATATTAACCGGAAAGGAGGGAGTATGGACTAGCACTACTTTTTGGTGTGTCCCATCAACTCGCAGAACGAGGAGAAGCTTGCAGGACAAGGTGAAGCTCGCTTACGCCCACTCCGTCTACCTCAAGCCTGGTGGCTCGCAGGATGAGGAGAAGCTTTTGACTAATGCAACCTACCCTCGCCCAGGCGGTGGACATGCATCAGTTCATTCGGTGTCAGATTGCCAGAGGCATACACTGTAGTACCATCATTGTTCGACTTCACGAAGAGGCGAAGAGCCAAGCGCAAGGTTTAGTAGTACGAGAAGTACTACTACTAGAACCGCATGCTGGAGCGTCTGTACTCTTATTTTATTTTAATCACTGATAAAGTACACATTTATTCGGGAGAATTGCGGAAAACGGCAGCCCAATAGTAGTATTAAAAAAATCGAACAAGTAATGATGATATCGATCAACCATGCTCGAATATATCTTGGCCTCCGTGCAAGCCCGTCTGTGTGTTCTCGCTCCTCATCTATCTCAAGGACGGCGGGTTGGCCATTTTGTCATCAATTGAGATCGGTTTGCTCACACTCCGGTCCCACATGTCAGTGATATGCCAAGGGGAAGTGGGTTGACTGACTGGCCATATGCTTACTTGGTTTTGCACCTTCATACTACTCCTCCCTCCGTCACAGTTTAACGGGCGTGCTTCATTCTCATGCATTTCCACCTCCAGAGAGACTTTAGACGCGTTTGGTTTAATGCTCAATTAATTAGGGCGTGGTAACCGCAATCAAGTCCACAATTTTCTTGATGTACTAGGTGTGTACGCGGAGTGGAGTAAGTGCATGCATGTGTGTACCCGGGTTGGAAGCACTGCATGCATGTGTGTACGCATTATTTCCTCTAGCAATAGACGCCGTGCTATAACTACCAATGCTATTTTTCAGGCTGATCGCTAGTCGCCTTGGTCCCAGAGATTGTTGAAGCGCGCTCTATAAACAGTGACGGAGGGAGTAGTATGAGCGGTTTCAAAGAAGAGCGTATTGATGGTTGCTTCTTCCGAGCAACTTACAGTGGGTAAGGTGGGGCTTATGATTTGACTACTCATTACTCACTATTAGTGCGGCGCAACGATCGGGCTGAGTCTCCCATGCGGTTGTGCACTACTCCCTCTGTTCTTAAATATACTATGGAGTATTTGTCTTTCTAGAGATTTCAACGAGTGACTACATACGAAGCAAAATGAGTGAAAGTACACTCTAAAATATGTCCATTTGAAATTTGTAAAAAGATAAATATTTAGGAATGGAGGGAGTATAATTTCGTGCATGTCACATGGACCCAGATGCTGAAGAGGCTTCTGGCAATGGTATCAAGCTTCCAGCATTTGTTTACATAATTGACGTACTATACAAATAATTTTCCAGTGACATGAAATTGTACAATGCTCTGAGCTTTCAGCTTTTGTTTCGTGTGTCTTGCCATCCATGCTCTTTCGGAAAAAATAAAAAACTAACTTCCTTGCTAATGCCTCTCAATGATTAGCAGATCAGAGCTAATATTTACATCACAACTGAAGCCAAACTTCTGAGAAGGTGTTAAATTAAAATTTATCCATGCTTTCATTGGCAGCAACTTCCCCCCAGCTTTGTCTAAATCAACAAGGCATGTTGGGAAAAAAGTAGCTATCTGGAGCATGCAGCATTCCGACCATTTTGTGCAGTTCCACTAAAAGAGAGCTGAGCGTCTCTATTCCAAAGATATTAAGTGTGATTACAATAATAGAGGACTGTTCATGAAACAATAAACACACAGATAGAAGTCGGTCACCTTTGCAGTCTCTCTTAAGACTAACTAGTTGGAGAAGATTAAGCAAATAGTTGGAGAAGATTAGGCTCGGAGTTGGATGAGGAGGATAGAGCAAAACCAATCTCCCTTTGTGCAGTCGCACTGAAATGTAGAGACGTTGCCCGTGTGACATTTTAGTACAACTGCACAAAACACTCTTAAGAAAAAAGTGATTTGTGCAGTTCACCAAAAGGTCGCAATAGCAACAAGGTGAAATTGATAGCCCTGTTTGCAAAAGAGAGGTAGAAAGGAAACAATTACTGGCCAATAACAGTTGATGACACATACAATGACAAAAAAGAAGCATATTCCTTGTCCTAAGGGAAGATAACAATACGGTTGTGTTTGTCTAAAATGGTGTGAGGACGAGATTGCAATTTGGAAAGTACGTCGGACGAGCTACATTTTGGTCAAAGAACTATGGAAGATCCACATGCAAGATTTTCCACATGCAGGGACATGGGAAGACGGGCAGTGGAGCAAGGCCAGAGGGGATACCTGGGGGTCATCGGGATGTAACTAGGAGAGCAGCGGCGGGCGGGATATTCCCGTACTGCGGCAGCAAGCAAGTGGCGTAGGCCCTACCGCGCTGGAGCTTGGTCAGAGAGAACGGCGGGTACCGCAGATTGGGACGTGCTTACTCGGTGCCGTCGAATGGAGAAACGATGCAATCCTCCCTTTCCGTCGGCGGACGGGGTGCGGCCAGATTAGTGATCAATGGTGAGAGAGAGAGAGAGGCCACCGCCGCCTTGTGTGAGATACTCTGAAGAGAGACAAACCCCGACAGGCAGGCTCCATTGTATATAGTGGAGTGGACTACCTTTTTCTCCATAAAAACTGTTTTATATTCTATGTACGTGCCATTGAGCGATATAACTTTATCTAAAAATAACACGCCAACGCATCAAGTCGAACTTTGTTTCGTGCACGCGTGGTACACGACCTCTGTAGTTAAACAACCGCTACACGCGCTCAAATTAGCACGTGGGCTGCCATTTCGTACAGAAATGAGCTCCACCGTGTACCCGCACGGGTGTGGCTAGGCACGAAGCGTGAGTACGTGCACCTATTCTCTTCGTGTACGTACACCACCTATGTGGGGGTGTGTGAGAGAGATACAAACGTAGAGAGATATAGTGTGTGGGTTCGTGAGTGTTTTGGGGGGTGCGAGAGATAGATAGGGAATATGTGTCGATATATTTCAATCAAAAATTGTAACATATGCAATGTGTGTGAAATAGAGGCCTGGATATATCATATATATAGAGGGGGCGATCCACGAGGAGAGAGTGGAGGTATCATCGGCGTGACGTATCCATAGAATCGAAGAGAGGGATGATGATGATGTGTGTGTGTGCGCGCGCGCGCGATCGATAAAGAGTGCCATCGAATTTTTGTGTGCCCACATCAAAGATATAGGGTGGTTGGCCTACTGGAACATGTCGGCGTTCTGGCAACGGGGGTCCCCAGACTTGCCTGCCTGCGGCCCGCGGCGTGGCTAAGCCAGCAGGCCGTACGGACCATCTTCATCAACAAGGCATCCAAGATCCTTGCGATGGGCAAAGCCTCGCGAGGCGAACAACGCAAGACCTCCTCAGGAGTGGCCTAGTCAGGCAGGCTCACGAGGAGCGGAGATATCAAGGCGGGGCAAACCTCATGAGTCTCTCATGACGTGAGCCATGACGATCGACACCAGACGGGCGCCAGGCGGGCGCCAGCGCGCGCAGCATCCTTGTTTCCTCTTTGGTGCTAAGGAGGCCAGCGCAGGCGAGGAGTACCGAGGCATCAGGCATAGGTTGCTGTATTGGTGCAACGAGACCAAGACCAGGAGGACGGCAAGACGGAGGTCATCGTGTAGCCCAAGACGGCGTCACGACCAGAGCCTTTTGCAGGCAAAGACAGCTTTTGTCAGGATAGGTTGTACTAGCTGTCCCCCTTCAAATTTGCCCGCCGTTGTTGGCTCCCTTCCCGCTCAATATTTGGGAAGAGGACCAGGGCCTATATAAGTAGAACTAGCCACCACAGTAGGGGGGACCTCATCTCGGCTGGATCTCATCTGATCTGATCGAGCAGTTCACCTAGCTCTCACCCGCCAAGACACCAAGCACAAGAACACCTCAACCTCAGGAGGCTGTTCTTTCCCTTGTATTGTTCTTCATCAGCCCAAGAGGCAATCCACCACCGCCACACTGGAGTAGGGTATTACACCACAACGGTGGACCGAACCAGTATAAATCGCGTGTCTCTTTGTGTTGTGAGTTCGTCGAGTTTGTCCGCGAGATCTTAGTGAGCTAGGGCGTAGATCGGTAGGAGGGAAAGACTTCGCGCGCACCCCAGTGTTCGAACCTTAAGGGTTTGCCGGAACCCCACATCCGACATTTGGCGCGCCAGGTAGGGGTGCGCCGGAGCTTCTTCTCCGCTGACTAGCTCGCCGACGCTCCACAGCCACGATGTCCGGTGACTCAAGGGCCGGCTCCAACCGCTGGGCAGCCTGGCCAGCCCGGGCAGCGCCGCCTGCCCATGAAGACCTCGACCCCGCGCTCCAGGCGGCACGAGCGCCGCCAAACTCCGCCGGGCGCGGGCAGCGCGGCCAGGCATCGTCCACCCTCACCCCGCGGCAAGTACGAGCCGCTGCAAGAGCAGCGAGCCATGCGGCAGCAACGGCGCCGCACTCACGGCGGGAGCAAGCAAACATGCGGGGAGCGCTCACCGTGGCAAGGGAGCTGCTGCGATGCAGGCTGATGGAGAGCGGCCGTGATGTGCTGCTGGAACGCGTTGCTGAGCTGCTGGACGCTGCGGCCTCGGGAGCGCCACCCTTCTGTTATCGACTTTCCCCTCAGGCCACTGCAGGGCCACATGGCGGGCCTCACCACAACCGCGCGCCATCAGCTACGCCCGGGGGCTCCATCAACATAAGCACGACCAGCGGTGTAGGGGGCTCCGCCGGCCCCATGCCACCCGCGTCAAGCGTGGGCGCAGGCGTCGCCCCCCATGGTCCTAGCCGGATGCCACGCTACCATCCTCAGGACGCCACCCAGGGCCGAGCAACATGGAGCGTGGGGCACTACGGCGAGCTGTTCGGGGTGACGGCCCCGGAGGCCTACGTACCCCGCATGATGGACCAAGAGTACGCACCGGAGGACGACCACGGCTCATTCGTTGGAGAAGATTGGGGAGAGGGGGCGCTAGGAGCCGAGGCTTTCCAAGAACCAATGGAGAACCACGACGATCGCGCCGGCAACAGCAACTACAGGGTACCGCTAATCTCTTAGGAACAGGCTTACGCTAACCATGGGCTACAGATGAATCGGGTTGCAGCGTCGATTGGCGACCCTGGCTCGGCAGCACCCCTTCCAACAAGGGAAACACGTTGGGGGCCGCCAGGAGGGAGCCAGGAGCAAGGCCCCTCCCCGCGTCGCGCGACGCCTGGCGAAACCCGGAGGTAGGCCCTCTGCCGAGGAGGCCTCGATGACCCTTCCCCCGGCAGAGGACCTGTGGTCGCCGAGGGCACCGCTGGCATCCTCTTTCCCTCTTTTGTGTCGTCCCGGTGACCGGTCGGCTCAAAGGAGGTCAAGGGTGGCGCAAGGCGGGGCCCTCGTCTGGCGATATGAAGCAAGGCCGGTACCTGTGAAGAAGGCCGAGTGCCTGTGAAGCTCGCCGCACGTGACACTCTCACGTAATAATGAGTTGGGGCTGTACACGCCCCGGAGTCTCAGGGGTGCCGGCCTCAGGCCCTGGGGCTCCCTCCCATGCCTAGTGGCAGCACTTAGCTCCGCGCTGGTGAGAAGACTTGAAGACCAGAACACTAGACTAGGTGTTGGACGCGGCCTTTTGCTTTGGATCTCGCTTTCTGTAGCTTTGCTTTCTGGATCTGGATTTAAGTTGAAGCCGAATTTTTATCGATGCGCGCGGGGGGAGCCTTTTCTCGTTTGAGCAATTTCTTGCCTTCTTGATCTCGTTTTGTCTGGGACCCATGTCCATTGCCTTCCCCTCACGAGCTCCTCGCGAGCGGGACAGCGCGAAGCACGCGCAGGCCAAGCGCGCGCTAGCACTGCAACTGGTGCTCACCTCTTGTGGGGCCCCTTCTGACGGGGTGACAAGCTCCGCAGGATTCTCATAAACTCGATGCCTCGCGACCCAGCTCAAAGTTGGCACTGGCTAAGGTAAACCATGACAGAAAACTCGCACCTGGATTCACGAGTCCATGAGGACACAAACTCACACTGCATAGGAAAGTAAAAACTGCAATTTGCGTACATGAGGGGCTCCCCCTCTCAAAATGCTCTTACAAGTTTTCCAAGGGCCACGCCCGAGTTTTGTGTACAGGATGAAACGACTGGAGAACATGGGGTCAGCTAGAAATGTCGCTCGCTGCATCACCCGCGGACCTGTCACTCGCGTCGTCATCGTCTTCATCGGCATCGTCGTCGTCATCGGCGACGCCCCCGTTGCCGTCGTCAACCACGTCGCCTTCGTCTGCGGCGACCACCACCGCGTCATCCTCCGAGGTGAAGGCCCTGACCAACGCGTCCACATTGTCCTCAACCCAACACGCCAGGTCGTCTCGGACAGCCATGGGTACGGGGGCGATGGCGGCGTCGAAATCAAAGTTGGGGTCGGCATTCAGGAGGTGGCTGAAGACACGGGAGAAGGTGCGCTCAAGCAGGCCACAACCCCTTTCCTCCAAAAGCTGACGAGCTCTGGCAGATCGAGCCTCCAGGCGCGTCACCACCTCGGTGAAGAAGGTCAGGTGGTTGGCATAATCATTCGAGTGAGGGCCGGCGCCTCCACGTCGCAAATATGGCCCAGGGCGGTATTGGCCCTGTTCCGGAGATCCTGAAGCATAGGGGCATGCTCGCGCTCCAGCGTTCGTCACTGGAGCACTTCCTCCGTGTTTTGCCATGCAACGGCCTCAGCGTCATCAACCCGCCTCCGAAGAGAACGCAGCTCGGCGCGGGTGGAGGCCAAGTCCGCCTGCGCTGTAACCAGGGCGGCGGCGGTGCCTTCCGCACACCTCTCAGCCTCATCCAACCTGGGCCTGAGGGCAGCGGCCCTGCCCGCATCCTTCGTACCCGCGAGCTTCAGCTTCAGGTCGTACCTACCCTCCAGGTCTGCGCGAACCTCGGCCACCCGGCAATTGACCTCCTCCTCGACTCTGGCCTCGCGAGCCCCTACGGCATCTTCTGCTTGAGCAACTTGACGCTTCCTCGTCTCCAGTTGCTCGAGCTCGAGGCTGCGCTCCACGG
Source organism: Triticum aestivum (assembly GCF_018294505.1). Lineage (NCBI taxonomy): Eukaryota > Viridiplantae > Streptophyta > Magnoliopsida > Poales > Poaceae > Triticum > Triticum aestivum. The sequence goes on from NC_057808.1 coordinate 184,344,652, forward strand.
CTTCCAGAGCCAGCGCCTTGTCACGCTTCCGGACCTCCTCTTCCTCCACGGGCGTCCCCCTCAGCGATGCAAGAGCGGCCCTGCGCGCCTCCACCTGCTGCCCAAGGGACGCGCTCCAGGCCTAGAGCTCCCACGCGCGCTTCTCCGCAGCCTCGCGACGACGGTCAGCCTCGCGAGCCTCTTCCAAGGCTTGCGAGCGGGCTTCATGGGCGATCTTGAGGGACGCCTCGGCCTTCGTATTCTCAAGGTCGCGCTGGTAGCGACCGAAGTTGATGGCCACCCTCAGCTTGCACCGCTCCTCCACCAACCGGAGACCTTCAGCCTCAAGGTGCAAGTCGACACCCACGAGCTCTTCACTAAGTTGGTTCATCGCGCCCATCGCCTCCTAGAAGAGCTCGTGGTGAACTACGCTCCGCCCGCGTTCGAGCTCGAACGCTCGGCCCACCTCGTCCTCCACCTCCGGGGCAGCGGGCGGGGTGCCAAGTGGCGCGCCACCTCCCGGCAGGGGGCTGGGGGCTGACGTCAGCCCGCCCTCGTGTGGAGCCCAAGCCGATGGGGGCTCGCTGCTTGAAGAGGAACCGAAGATTGAGGCCAACCAGCTGCTGTCCATGAGCAAAGGAGGGGCCTTGGGCACGCCCGCCAAGCTCCACGCCAGACCGTGGGGGAGGGGTGACCAAGCCGCAGGCTCAGCACGCCACGGAGGCGGGGATGCACCCCCAACCGGCCCCGCTCTAGGGGCGGTAGGCAGACCAGGAACGCTCAAGGACGATGGGGGAGTTGAGGAAGGAGGAGGCCGCTTCTCAGGAGGCGCAGCCGCCTAGATGGAAGGAGCACTGAAGAACTGACGTCAAGAGATGGAAAACACCACACAAGGAGCCACAGCAATACGATACTTACACGTCAACGGCGATGTACTTCCTCCGCTTCCGCGGTCCAAAGATGTTGTTGCCGCTCGGGGATCCTCTCCTCTTGCGGAGCTCCGCGAAATCGACGCAGAGCCGACCGTACCGCTGGACGTGGCGACCTGCACGGGGCGAAGAGCTTGGAGAGACAACTTCAGGGGTGCCCGGATGCGGCAAACAGCCAGGCACCGCCTCACCGCCAACTCCTGAGGCTTCCGGGGCCTTAGCCTCGGGAGCCGCACGCTGCGTCTCCTCAGCGACCGGCGTTTCAGGAGGGGGGTCGCAAGCTCCCGAGGACGACGCCCCAGGATCACCGCGCGGCATGCGCTCCTCAACACTGGGACCACCAGCCTCCGTCAGAGCTCGCCCTCCTGCACCCCCACTTGGGGTGTGCTCGGCACCAGCGGCAAGGAAGGGAACCACGGCGACGGGGTTCTCGTGGGGCCCCACCAGACCGATCGGCCGCAGCCCCCATTCGTCAAAGGAAGGCATGCTAGCTGCAAACTCGTCCTTGTTCTTGCAGTGATACAGCAGGCAATTCTTCCCAGGCATTTAGGCCAGCAAGGGGACGCCTGTCAAGACCTTGAGCACTGTCTGCCGCGTCCCGAGAGGGAGCCCAGACTCCTGGAACCTCATGTGGTCCTGACTGTTGAGCAAGGTCCACATCGGGCGAGAGTGGCGCTGAAGCGGAGCAACCCGACGCTTGACGAACTCCTTCACCACCATAGGCGCGGTCACGCCGCGATCCTTCAGCAGCCTTAGCCTGGCCCAGACAAGAGCAAGGCGGGGGCTCGAGAGCCGCTGGTGGCCCCAGCCGGAGTTTGGAACAGCAGGCCCGGCCGGAACTTGGAGCAGAGGGCTGAGCACGCCGGCGTCAACAAACACCCATCGTGTGCGGAACTCACTCGTGGATGGAGGAAGTTCGAAGACAATCCCCGTGCCCACAGTCGCGGCCACAGCCTGGAGGCCCACGCACCCCGAGCTCTGCCGGGGACCGGTCAGATGCAAGGAGAAGAAATGGCGAAGCAGGGCCACGGAAGGAGCGATGCCCACCATGGCCTCGCACAAGAAGGCGAAGACGGCAAGAAGGGTCACAGATTGAGGGTCGAGTTGAAGCATGTGGATCTGATAATGCTCAAGCACCGCGTTGAAGAAGGCGGAGAAGGGAGGAATCAAGCCAACCCAGAGGGCATCAATGAAGATCGGGACCTCAGTGGCTGCCCGATCCATGCGAGTGCGGGACGCGGGCCAAGCCACCGTCTCTCCCCACTCGTTGAAACTGGAGGCAAGCATGGGACGCACCTTGTCAAGAGATGGAGGCGCAGTTGGCAACGACAGGGGTTTCTTCCCCTTTTCAGCTTGTTTCGGCGCCATGGCGATGAAGCAGGCGGAGCGTAAGCCGGATTGGCAGGGCAGAGCAGGGCCTCGAGGAAGCAGGGAGATTGGAAGAGCCAGGCGTGGGCGAAGGAAGAATAACTGTGTAGGCCGCGGGGGCCGCATAGCTAGGCGGATTCAAAGGCAGCGTGGGGAAGCGGAGACGCCCACGTCAAATCAACCGCCACACGTCAACCAAGGCTGCAGGCTTTTGGGGCCCGTGGTGCTCCGTACTTGACCCTTGGCTTCGCCGCGAAGCCAAGCCCGAGCGCACCTTGGGCCTGGGGGCTACTGTCGGCATTCTGGGAACGGGGGTCCCTAGACTTACCTGCCTGCGGCCTGTAGCATGGCTAAGCCAGCAGGCCGTACGACCCATCTTCATCAACAAGGCATCCAAGACCCTCGCGAGGGGCCAAGCCTCGCGAGGCGGACGACCCAAGACCTCCTCAGGAGTGGCCTAGTCAGGCAGGCTCACGAGGAGCGGAGATATCAAGGCGGGGCAAACCTCACAAGGCTCTCGTGACGTGAGCCATGACGATCGACACCAGGCGCGCGCCAGGCAGGCGCCAGCGCGCGTAGCGTCCTTGTTTCCTCTTTGGTGCTAAGGAGGCCAGCGCAGGCGAGGAGTACCGAGGCATCAGGCAAAGGTTGCTATATTGGTGCAATGAGACCAAGACCAGGAGACGGCAAGATGGATGTCATCATGGATCCCAAGACGGCGTCACCACCAGAGCCTTTCGCAGGCGAAGACCACTTTTGTCGGGATAGCTTGTACTAGCTGTCCCCCTTCAAATTTGCCCGCCGTTGTTGGCTCCCTTCCCGCTCAATATTTGGGAACAGGACCAGGGCCTATATAAGTAGAACTAGCCACCATAGTAGGGGGGATCTCATCTCGACTGGATCTCATCTGATCTGATCGAGCAGTTCACCTAGCTCTCACCCGCCAAGACACCAAGCACAAGAACACCTCAACCTCAGGAGGCTGTTCTTTCCCTTGTACTGTTCTTCATCATCCCAAGAGGCAATCCACCACCGCCACACTGGAGTAGGGTATTACACCAAAACGGTGGCCCGAAGCAGTATAAATCCCGTGTCTCTTTGTGTTGTGAGTTCGTCGAGTTCGTCCGCGAGATCTTAGTGAGCTAGGGCGTAGATCGGTAGGAGGGAAAGACTTCGCGCGCACCCCAGTGTTCGAACCTTAAGGGTTTGCCGAAACCCCACATCCGACAGAACGTGAGAGGGGATAGGTGCAGTTTGTCTCTGTGGATGGATGCCTACCTACAGCGCTCGACCATCGGTGTGTGGTGGGGGTGGGGGGAGAGACCAAATTAACTATAGAAGTACAATGGTTGGTATATGTGTGGAGGAGGAGAGAGACCTACCTTACGTATTGAGGGAGATCAATCGGCATCCATGCATATGTGTAGGAGAGGAATAAGGTTGGGAGACAGAATGAGCTAGAGTGTCGGAGAGGTTGGTGGTGGAGTTGCTTCTAACAAATGGTGGGAGAGGCTTGCTAGACAAACAGAGGGCACGCCTGCAATATCAATAAGAAAGGGGATGCCTGCCTGTCTGTGCACGTGCGTGTGAGAGACGGGTTAGGAGGCATGCACGAATGATGAGGGGGACGGTATGGCTGTGGTAAGCAGATGTAACAACATAGGAAGCTCATCGTCCTTTGTCGGAGAAAGGAGAGACATAACTTGTGAGGTACGTCGATCGATGCGTGGGGGAAATAGTTAAAGTTGACCTAGGTATATGTAGGGAGATCGATCGGTATACATGCATGTATATGTTAGAAGCAAATAAGGCCCGGAGAGAAGGATAGAGAGAGAGAGAGAGGGATGCAGCTAGGAGGTGGTGCTAGAGGCATACTATATCGAGGGGGAAGGAGTGTGCGTGTACGGGATCGATGAAAAGAGGGGTGGGAGTGAGGCATGGATGGTGAGAAGAGAAGAGGGAAAGCTTGTGTTTGTGGTAGGCACACCTGGCTAGAGAGGCATATCGATCGATGTGTGCCATAAAGAAGGAGTTGGGGGCCTACACACACCGTGGGTGAATGACCTAAAGTGAAAATACGAATTTGCGCGATGGAGCTAGAGAATGCTGAGGGAGGGTGAGAGGGATGCGGGCGTGTGCATGCACGAGAGAAAGTTAGCGCTAGCTACAAAGATAAGAGGATTGTGTGGCTGTAAAAGACGAACAGAGGTCAAAATTCATTATAAAAAGTGAATTCGGATATTTGAAGAATTTATCATAGTGTTTTAAACCGACACATGCGTGAATATATATAATGGTGATACACATGGTGTGGTTATGAACATGTTATACTATGTCGGTTTACAAAAGAAGGGGCGCACCTTTGTACCCCTTTACCTATGCACGGGCAATCCGAGTCGCGCCCACGGCCACACCAAGCAGAGCAGGGGAGGTGAACCGAGGTAAAACCGAAGCCTAAAGCAGCTAGAGCAACACCAAGACCAAGATTACAAAGAGCAGAGGGACGAAGCAGGTTCCGCCGGTGAGACCCTTGCCGGGGCAGCCTCAGCGGCCCCGGCAAGCCCCTTGCCGGGGCGGCCCGTCAAACACCAACAGAGCAAGCCACCCTTGAGCCCACGTCCCCAACACCATCAGCCACGTTGGGCCAGGGCTTGGGAGGCACCCCTGTGGTGGCATGCAGATCTTTGTGAAGACAAGGAATATTCAAGATCAGATGAGGCTTCGAAGGCGGCGATCCTCAGCAAGACCCTTGCCGATGGGAACCACAAGACCCCCGGCAAGATCCTTGCCGGGGCTGACAGCGCACCATGGCAAGGCCCTTGCCGGGCCACCCAGCAGGGCCACTGCCAGGCCCGCACAGACCAAGTTTCCATCGCTGTTCGTATGCAGCTGCCAGCCCAACCAGCTGGGCAGGGCCCTACGTGGCAACATGCAGCTTCCAGGCCTACTCAGCAAGTGCCTGCGTGGCGGCATGCAGATCTTCATAGAGGCCTTGCCACCGCGCCACCTCAGCTGCCTGCCTGCCTACATGGCGCCGCACGCATCACTGGCCGGGGCGCGTGTCAAAGCAAGGAGGAGCGGCGACGGACGGGACGGGCCTCGGCCCCATCCCCGATAAAGCTAGGGGACACCTCAGCGGCGCATTAAATGCGACTTGTCCTGTAATACGAGCGATAAGCTCGCAATACTGTACGCCTTTCCACCTCCTGTATACCACTGTGGCAGCCCCTTTCGACTATAAAAGGAGGCCCATGGCATACTGGAGAAGGATTTGGCTCTTTGGAACCACGCACCCCACCATAGCTAGTTTGAGAGCTCAAGAACTCTCTGAAATACACCCACCAAAGCAGGACTATGGTTTTACGCATCTTCGTGGCCCGAACCTAGGTAAACGATGCTTGTGCTGATTACTAATCCTGCTCTTCTCGCAACCCTGCGCCCCGGCAACCGTAGTAGGGATTCTTGTGATCCCATAGGTGTCGTTCCACACCGACATCTTTGGCGCGCCAGGTAGGGGGGCGCAATTGTGAGAATCTGGTCTAGTAGCTAGCCTAGAGTTTCTTCATCGCCATGGCTCCCAAGAAGAAGACGGCCACGGCGATCGGCTCGTCGGGGGCCGAGCGGCCCGTACCACTACGGGCGAGCAGCGGCCGGGTCGCGGACAGAACCCGAGCCGCGGTCCGCGAGAACCAGCATCGCCCTGGCAGTCAGAGCCTGGCGAGCGGCGCCGTTCGCGCGCCAGGTGACGGGCCGCACATCACCAAGTTTAAAGATGGGACTGGCCCCCCCGCGGGCGGCGCGGGCCCCTCCAGGAGTGTCGTTGTGCCACCCGCGGGCGGCGCAGCAACCTCCAAGATGCCCACGCCGGCGACCACTGCGCGCTCTTCCCATGGTGTGTGCGGCTAGCAGCGTCACCACGCCGGTGACCCTGGGCACCGCCGTGGGAAGAGCCCTGTGCGTTGTTCGCGGGATGAAGTTCAGCATGCCTGCCGAGGTGCTGGCAAAAATGGCACGCAACCGCTGGGTCGTGACGGAGCTCCTTCTAACGCGGTTATAAGTCGAAGCGCGCCGCGATCCACGCAACTGTCGCTGCCGCCCACGCCCGCAGAAGCTTTGGCACGTGCGCAGCTGCTCCTCGACTTCCCTCCTGCTGCAGAGAAGCTCGACGAGTGGAGGGCCACCATCCGGAGCCTCATCGCCGTCGCCAACAAAGACGATCCGCGACCAGCGAGGCCCTCGGGTCGGTGCTCCACCGAGCCACCACATGCTGGCGCTGGGAGGACCGGGGGAGCTGCGGCCACGGTGCACTCTCCTTCTCCCCGCCGGCCGCCGGGGGCGTCTGCCCGTCGGGACGACGCTTGTGATAGCATCTCTATAGCGTCGTCCGACCCGCGGACCCACCGCGACCAGCGCCAAGTTCTTCGAGAACGAGCTCACAAAGATGCTCGGACCACTATTGAGCACCGGCGTGATACACGCCACCAGTCGGACAAGCGGGCGGGACCCGCTATTGACCACCCAGCACCGGGGGGCTCCAGCGGCCTACCTTACGAGGTGGGCTGCCCGGCCTTTACCCGTGAGCTGAGGCAGTTCCAGTGGCCGTCCCACCGCACGTTCAAGCCCGACGTTGGCAAGAAGTACACTGGCAAGACCCATCTATCCGAGTTCCTCAGCATCTACACCATCGCGACGCAGGCGGTCGGAGCTCGCGACGACAAGGTGCTTGCCAATTATTTCCCGTTGGGACTGAAGCCCAATGTTATGTCTTGGTTGATGCACTTGCCGGCGGATTCCATTTCTTCTTGGTCGGATCTGTGCCATGAGTTCGTTGGCGCCTTCACAGGAGGCCACCAAACTCATGGCCAGGCCAGTGATCTGCATATCATTCCCCAGAAGGAAGGGGAACCCCTGCGCAAGTACATCCAGAGATTCAGCCGCGTGCAGTACAACATCCCCGACGTTCATCCCGCCGCTGTGATCATCGTGTTCTATCAGAACGTGCGCAACCGCAAGATGCGTGAAGAGCTGGCGATGACCAGGGTTAAGGATGTGGACGAGCTCTACGTTCTAGCCGATAGATGCGCCCGGGCTGAAGAGGGAAGGAAGTACCCCGGCAAAGACGCCGGTGCGGAAACCGACTCTACCGACGAAGACGCCGCGACCCCGACGAAGAAGGGCTGGCGTCGCAACAGGAAACGCAAGGGCAAGGCCGTACTTGCCGTCGAGGGGTCTGACGACACCGGCGCTGCTAAGAAGGTCAAGGCAGATGGCCCCGGCAAGGAGATTGCCGGGTGCGCCGCCTGCCGGGCCTTAGCAACTGCCGACAAGCCAGGGGCTCCGGCAAGCAGTACTGCAAGATCCACCGCACCAAGGGCCACGACCTCCAGAACTGCTGACAAGTCAAGCTGCTTGCTGAAAAGCAAAAGGCCGAGTATGAAAGGCGGGACAAGGAGAAAGGTCAGGACGGTGCCGAGGGATTCGACAAGAAGCATGGCGGCCAAGGAAGCCGCCCCGGCAAGGACAACCAGCAAGAGAGGCCCGCCCGGGGCCGTGACAAGGAACAAGAAGACGATGATCACGACGAGGACGACGAGTCCGGTGAGCAAGAGTTCTAGAAGGCTACGGAGGCCATGTGCGTCGATGGTGGCGCCTCGCTGCATACTTCTCACTGCCAGCTCAAGCAGTGGGCGTGTGAGATTACAGCAGCGGAGCCATCGTTCGACGCTCAGAAGCCACTGAAGTGGTCCAGCACGCCCCTCATCTTTGACGCCGAGGACCACCCTGACCGCACAACCGCGGTCGGGTGTTTGCCATTGTTGGTCTCACCAACGATACGCAACCTCAAGGTGAACAAGATGTTGGTTGACGGCGGGGCTGGCCTGAACTTGATCTCGCCCTTCGTGATCAAAAGGCTATAAATTCTTGATGGAAACCTCGAGGAAACGGGCACGTTTCAAGGGGTCAATCCGGGGAGGAGCCAGCCGAAGGGGAAGGTCACACTGCCCGTGATGTTTGGAGGAGAGTTGAACTACAGGACGGAGAGGATCGTCTTCGACGTGGCCGAGATCCCCTTGCCCTACAACGGGATCCTCGGCCGCCCTGCACTAGCCAAGTTCATGGCGGCATCACACTACGCCTACAACATGCTAAAGATGCCCGGGCCGTTGACCATCATCTCCGTCCCCTCCGACAAGAAGGACGCGTTGATTTGCGCCGACCAACTCTACCGGGAAGCAGTTGCAGCAGCTGCCGTCAAGGCACTTGCTCCTGCCGCTGAAGGCCCGGGAGGGAAGAAGAAGCCCGGCAAGACCTCTCGCACCCACTCCGGCAAGCGCACCTCCTTGGAGTGTTGCGCTACCGTTGAGGATGTGCCCGAGAGCAAGAAATCCAGAGCCGAGCCACCGTAGACTAGGAAGGTGTCCGTCAGGGAGGATGGCACGGGAGGGGCCTTCACCATAGGCTCTACCCTCGACAGCAAATAGGAAGGCGCGCTCGTCACCTTCTTGCGGGCGAATGTCGACGTGTTTGCGTGGCAAGCATCCGACATCCCCGGTGTTCCCAGGGAGGTGATTGAGCACCACCTAGCTGTCTGCCCTCATGCGCGGCCCGTCAAGCAGAAGGTCAGAAAGCAGGCTCTAGAGAGGCAGGAGTTCATCACAAAGGAGATCAGGAAGTTGGAAGCGGCAGGTTTGGTGAGAGGAGTGCTCCACCCGACGTGGTTGGCCAATCCGGTAGTGGTGCGCAGGGCGAATGGGAAGTGGAGGCTGTGTATTGACTACACAGATATCAATAAGGCATGTCCTAAGGACCCCTTCCCGTTGTCGCGCATTGACTAGATTGTTGACTCCATGGCCGGGTGTGATCTATTGTCATTCCTCGATGCCTACTTGGGCTACCACCAAATCTTCATGACAAGAGAGGATGAAGAGAAGACAACATTCATCACCCCATGTGGTACGTATTGCTTTTTACGGATGCCTTTCGGGTTGAAGAGTGCTGGCTCAATGTTTGCAAGAGCAGTCCAAATTGGTTTTGAACCCCAGCTCCATAGAAATATGGAAGCATACATGGATGACATAGTGGTCAAAACCAAGGACGGGGCAACTCTTGTGCAAGATATGGAAGAGACATTTGCCAACCTGCGCAAACCTTAAGCTAAACCCTGAGAAGTGTGTCTTCGGTGTTCCGTCCGACAAGCTTCTCGGATTCTTTGTGTCACAGCGTGGGATCGAGGCAAACCCAGACAAAATCAAAGCTATTGAGCAGATTGAGGCGCCCAAGCGGATCAAAGATGTGCGTCGGCTCACCGGCTGCGTCGTCGCCATGAGCCGATTCATCTCCAAGTCCGCCGAGCGTGCCCTTCCCTTTTTCAAAATCTTGAAGAAGGCAGGCCCGATGGAGTGGACCCCAGAAGCCGAGGCGGTGTTGCAGGATCTGAAGAAATACCTTTCCTCCACGGCAATACTAGTTGCGCCTAAACCACAAGAGCCGTTGCTACTGTATCTGGCGGTGACGAATCAAGTGGTCAGCGCCGCACTGGTGGCACAGAGGGAGGTCGAGGAGGAGGCAGTGGCGGCGGCTGAACCAGCGGATGGCAAGCCAAAGATCCCCCCGGCAGGGCCTGGTGCCGGCAAGGCAAGGCCCCCGGCAGAGTCTGATGCCACCAAGGCAGTGCTCGCGCAGTCAAGTGAGGTGGTGCAGAAGAAGAAGATGATGCAACACCCGGTTTACTTTGTCAGCTCCCTCTTGCAGGGGGCTAGGTCAAGGTACTCCGGTGTGCAGAAATTGCTCTTCGGCCTCCTTATGGCCTCGAGGAAGCTGCGTCATTACTTCCAAGCCCATGAGATCACTGTCGTCACCCGCCTCCCATTGCAACGGATACTGCATAAACCATATGCAACCGGAAGGATTGTGGAATGGGTCCTGGAGTTGACATCTGTTGGGTTGAAGTTTGAAAGTACCTCGACAATCTAGAGCAGAGTCTTGGCAGAGTTCATTGCAGAATGGACCTCAACGCCCGACGAAGAAATCCAGGAGACCGCTCTCCCCGGCGAGGAAGCAGACCGTGACTGGATCATGTACTTTGATGGGGCTTTCTCGCTACAAGGCGCTGGTGCCGGTGTGCTGCTTGTCGCACCCACCGAAGAGCACCTCAAGTATGTGATCTAGATGCACTTCCCCAGGGAGATGTCCACAAACAACACTACTGAGTATGAGGGACTGCTTGTTGGTCTCAGAATCGCGGCAGACCTTGGGGTGAAGAAGCTCATCGTCAGGGGTGACTCGGAGCTTGTCGTCAGGCAAGTCAACAAGGATTACCAGAGCCCATTGATGGAGGCCTATGTAGATGAAGTGAGGAAGCTGGAGGAGTACTTTGACGGTATCCAAGCGGAGCACGTTCCCCGAGCGGAAAACGACATCGCCGATTACCTGTCGAAGCATGCCGCATTCAAGCTACCTGTGGAACCAGGTACCTTTTTTTCTCCGGTTAACTCAGCCATCCGTCGAACCGTCAATAGGGCAGAACAAGCGGAGGAAATCAGGTCCCGACAAGTACTTTCCCGCCGAGCCCCCTGGGACTGCCGGCAAGGATGTTGCCGTGCACACAGAGCCTGCCCAAGAGCAACTGGCTCCGACAGGGCGTCAAGCCCTGGCCGTGGAGACAGCCGCTCCCATGGCAAAAGAGATGCCTTTGGTCCTTGCCGTCGGGCCCCAGGCTCCGGCATGGGCGCAGCATACCGTCCAATTCTTCCAAACAGGGGAGCTTCCTGAGGAGCAGGAAGAAGCCGAAAAAGTAGCTCGTCAGTCTGCCCTGTACCTGTTCGTCGATGACGTCCTGTACAGTAGGAGGCCGAATGGTGTGAAATTGAAGTGCATCCCCCGGGAGGAAGGACTGGAGCTGTTGGCGGAGATACATGGAGGCATATGTGGCTCCCACATAGGGTCGAGGGCCCTTGCCGGCAAGGCGTTCCGGCAAGGTTTCTTCTGGTCCACCGCCCTCCAGGATGCGACAACACTAGTAACCAAGTGTGAAGCGTGTCAGTTCCATTCAAAGAAGCTTCATCAACCAGCTCAAGCCCTTCAAACAATCCCTCTCTCCTAGCCATTCTCGGTCTGGAGGCTCAATATACTGGGCCCCTTCCCCCATGCTGTCGGGGGCTTTGAGTACTTGTACGTTGCAATCGACAAGTTCACAAAGTGGCCGGAAGTGGAAGCAGTGAGAAAGGTGACAGCATAGTAAGCCGTCAAGTTCTTCAAGGGACTGGTCTGCCGCTTTGGTGTGCCAAGATAATTATCACCGACAACGGCACGCAGTTCACGAGCCACACCTTCATGCAGTACATTCAAGACCTCGGCAGCAAGGTCTGTTTTGCTTCCGTGGCACACCCCCGGAGCGATGGCCAAGCGGAGAGGGCGAATGCTGAAGTGTTGCGAGGCCTGAGAACGAAGACCTTTGACAGGCTGCACAAGAGCGGAAGGCGCTGGATTGATGAGTTGCCGGCGATTCTTTGGTCGATCAGGACGATGCCAAATCGAGCCACCGGTCAGACACCCTTTGCCCTAGTATATGGGGCAGAGGCAGTTCTCCCCACGGAACTCATATACGGGTCACCTCGAGTGCTCGCTTATGATGAGCTTGAGCAAGAGCAGTTGCGGCAAGATGACGCAATGCTCCTTGAGGAAGATCGTCTTCGGGCGGCTGTGAGAGCAGCACGCTACCAGCAAGCCTTGCGCCGCTACCATAGCCGCAAGGTTCATGCCCGAAGCTTTGAGGAAGGCGACCTTATTCTTCGGCGTGTTCAGTCGGTCAAGAATACCAACAAGTTGACGCCGAAGTGGGAAAGCCCTTATCGGGTAATATGAGTCACCAGGCCCGGCGCAGTCCGCCTGGAGACCGAAGATGTTGTCCCAGTGAGTAATTCCTGGAACATCGAACATCTTTGCAAGTTTTACCCATAAGGCGCGGCTTGCCGGGCCCCCCGGAAGCCACCTTTTGTACAAGCTTTGCCGGCAAGGCATGTAACCCTCTGTACAAAGCCAGGCGCAGACCCTGAGCATAAATAAATCAAGCGCTGGTGCCCTAAGTTATAGCATGCATGCTAGGTTGAGTCTCTTCCTTGGTTAGGGTTGATAGTGCTTAGCGGCGACTAACCCCTAGCCTAGAGGTTAGGTGTGCGTCTTTTCTGTTTTCTTTGGTTTGCAGGGCACTTCTGCTGAGCCACTTGGGAAAAGGAGAACGAACTGACGCTCCGACCCCGGCAAGGCAAGGCTGCCGGGGGCTGAAGATGTAAGGATCCAACCACGGCAAGCCAAGGTTGCCGGGGGCTGTGGATTCAGCTAAGTTTTTCATCCCCCTGTTGTACGTTTCCGTATGGAACTGGGACATGTGAAGCCTCGTTTATGTCTTAAAACCACCGTACTCCCTTTTTCCCTATACCCGAGAGTTACTTCCTGGGTCGGAATTTGGTAGTAGTTGCGGTGGCAAAGAAATGAACGAGGAGCCTAACTCTACTTCGCCCCTGCCTCCGCCAAAAGCGCGAGAACGGTCGGTCGAAGAAGAGAAATGGCAAGGCCTGTTGCCGGGCGATAACGTTTATTATGAAAATAACAAGGATTCATCCTTGGCATGGGCATCGCTCACGCACGAAGAACCCGGCAAGCACCCTTTTTCATTAAAAACGTCCCATACAGGTACAGTTCATACGGAAAGAAAAACATGAACAAGGGGGATTACAAGCTTTAAATTTAACAAGGACCGAAGGCTTACAAATTAAAAAAGAGATGAGATGCACGTGATTGCTTTCTTGTCCCTCCCCTCAGAAGATGGAACAGGATAGCGGGAGGGCAAAAAGAGCGCCTAGGCGAGGTGCGAGGAGCAGAAAGCTGGAAGATGAGGCAGCGGCTCGCCAATACGCGACGAAGGCATCGGTGCCCGCGTACTCCGAGTTAACGGCCGCCACCCGCCTTCTTCGCCTTCTCCGGCCCTCCTACGCCAGCCTCCCAAGGAGACGACGGGGAGCACCCCGAAGGAGAGCTTGGCGAGGATGGCCCTCGGCAGGGCGCGTGCCCGAGGGAGGAGCGGCGCGGTCACTCAAAGACGGAGTCAGCATCCTACCGCTCGACTCCCTCGTAGCCACTGTCGCTGTCCTCCTCGTCACTCCCGCTCGAGGAAGAGTCTTCATCGTCGGAAGAGCTCTCCACGCAGCACTTTAGGCGAGTCTCAACATCTCCAAAGACCTTGACGGAGAGTAGGCCGCCCTCCATTAATTTGAAGTAGAGGACGAGCCCCACTATCAGGCTATGGATGCCGGCAAACGTCTTCCACCCGCGACGGAGATACATGACGTGAGGGGCGGGGAAGTCAACGTCGACTCGTGTACCACCGGTCCCGCAACCCATCATGTGCAACCTGAGGGTCTGGGGCGGATCAAGCTCCATCTCCGCTGCGAAGGGGGTGGGGAGACGGAGACGACGACACGGTGGCCGGCGCACCCTGATGAAGAACTCACGGGGCCGGTCCCCGACGTGACCCTCCATCGCGGGAGGCACCGCTGGCAGAGGCACGACCACCGCGCCACCTCGCGCCCCTCTCCCCCGACCGCCGCAGCGACCTCGGCCACGCCCCCTCCCCCTTCCTCTTGTGGCTGGCTCCGCCGCCACGGGCTCGAGGGAGGGAGGGACGCGCTGACGAACAGCGACCCTCGCTGCCACGGTCGAAGGCCCAGAACCTCCTCTCGCCATGGCTGATGGAAGAAAGAAGCAAAGATGAAGGGGTATGGATACTGAAGAATGTGGGGTGGCACCCTCTCTCTCTCTCCCCCTCTTTATAAAAGGGCGGGGTCGAGACCCAGCCGCCCCGCTCAGCCAATCCAGCTGGCGGAGGCGCAGGGAATCAGGACCGACCCGCTGCCCCAATCAGCGACGTCCCGGTTTCCCGCCACCACAACCCGGCACCTGCATGAAGAATGCGTGGCGAGCGTGCAGGGTCGAAAGGACGGGTGTGGCGACCGTTCCCCGCCCCATAATCAGGGGGCGTGGGCGCCTTAAAGAGCGCGGCCCGAGTCCATCCAGTAAATAAGCCGCGCCTCCACGCCTCCCTCTTTTTTTACGGGGAAGGCGCGAGCCACCTCTTTACCACAATGTGACGGATGCATGCGGGAACCGCCCCACGCATGCCGCCCATGTCACGCGCACCCCTCCACGTCGCGCATTCAATGCGGGTCGTGGGGAAGCGCAGCAGACGGAAAGTTTTACCGCGGTAGAAACCGCCCCGCCTGCCCGCACACCGTTTTGGGCCTGGCCCAACAACATGTCGCGCTTATGTGTGGCCTAGGCCCGAGGGCTCCTGTCGGTGTACAAAAGAAGGGGCGCACCTTTGTACCCCTTTACCTGTGCACAGACAGTCGGAGCCGCGCCCACGGCCGCACCAAGCAGAACAGGGGAGGTGAACCGAGGTAAAACCAAAGTCCAAGATAGCCAGAGCAACGACATGGCCGAGACCACAAAGGAGCAGAGAGATGATGCAGGTTCCCCTGGCAAGACCCTTGCCGGGGCAGCCTCCACGGCCCCGGCAAGGCCCTTGTCGGGGCGACTCGTCCAACACCAGCGGAGCGCACCACCCTTGAGCCCACGGTCTCCAACACCATCGACCACGTTGGGCCAGGGCTCTGGAGGCACCTCCATGGTGGCATGCAGATCTTTGTGAAGACAAGGAATATTCAAGATTAGATGAGGACTAAAAGACAACGATCCTCGGCAAGATCCTTGCCAGGGGGAGCCACAAGACCCCCGGCAAGATCCTTGCCGATGGGAGCCACAAGACCCCCGGCAAGATCCTTGCCGGGGACAACAGCACGCCACGGCGAGGCCCTTGCCGGGCCACCCGGCAAGGCCCTCGCCAAGGGCGCCAGCAGGGCCACCTCCATGCCCGCACCAGCCAAGTCTCCACCGCCATTCGCATGCAGCTGCCAGCCCAACCAGCTGGGAAGGCACCTGCGGGGCAACATGCAGCTCCCAGGCCGACTCAGCAAACGCCTGCGTGGCGGCATGCAGATCTTCGTGAAGACTCTGCCACCGCGCCACCTCAGCTGCCTGCCTGCCTACATGGCACCGCATGCATCGCTGACCAGGGCGCGTGTCCAAGCAAGGAGGAGCGGCGACGGACGGGACGGGCCTCGTTCCCATCCCCAATAAAGCAACGGGACACCTAAGCGATGCATTAAATGTGTCTTGTCCTGTAATACGAGCGATAAGCTCGTAGCACTGTACGCCTTTCCACCTCCTGCGTGCCACTGTGGCAGCCCCTTTCGACTATAAAAGGAGGCCCATGGCGTACTGGAGGAGGATTCGGCTCTTTGGAACTACTGAGCCACCGTAGCTAGTTCAAGGGCTCAAGAACACTCAATACACCCACCAAAGCAGGACTAGGGTTTTACGCATCCTCGCGGCCCAAACCTGCGTAAACGATCCTTGTGCTGATTACTAATCTTGCTCTTCTTGCAACCCTGCGCCCCGACAACCGTAGTAGGGATTCTTGTGATCCCATAGGTTTCATTTCCCATCGACAGCAAGCCCTCCCTAAACTACATGTCAAGTGCCTCTCTACTACCATTGCGTTCAGTTTCGACAGTAACATTCAGATTCCACAGTAAATTTCAGTTTCGACAGTTAAGTTCAGAGTCAACGGTTTTTTCCTCATCTGTTGTAGTCAGGTGTTTTTTGGTGATGTAAATTTTACATCTATCACTTTTTGGTAATGTATTTTACATCATCTATTGGAGATGCTATTAGAATCCCACTTGAGATTAATGATGTCTGTCTTGTACTGCTTCAGCCGCGACGTCTTACGGCTCGCCGGAGCTGCTCCAACAATGGAACCATCCAACACAACATAGCACTGCCCTGGACGCCGTCTACAGATTCCTCGGATCTTCCTCCACACCTCCGACAGCCATCTCTGCCTCAACTTCTTCAGTGACCAACCCAATGATGCTGAGGTCGACACGGCTATGGCAAAGAGGTTGTACACTTGTCGCATCACTTATTACTCTAAAATTCATGTCGATCCATTAGGGCTATTTTGTTTCAAAGGAAAAACATAGCAATAGGAAATTTTCCTATGGCACTCTACCATTCAATTATTCATGCATTTTGTTGAAAGGAATGGAGCAAAACATCCACCTGGACCCACTTCTCAAAATCCTATGCATGAAAACAAGACCAAGTGCATCAGTGGCAGAATAACATTCTAACTGTACACGTTTTCATATGGTTTCACTTTAATTTGGCCATGTTTCTTTGCATTCATCTGCTCTTCCAATTCCTGTGAACCAAACACCCAAGTTGACAGAAATCCTGTGTTTACAAATGCTCTGTTTCCCATGTGCGTTCCTATCCTGTTCCGGTGTTTTTCCTATCCCTGTGTTTTTAGAATCATGCAAGCCAAAGGATCCCTTACAGAATTACTTCAGTTACAGGTAGGTGTCAAAGAAAACTTTGTGTGGTTTGTCCTGCTCCTGCCACGATGTCGTCCACCTCACCCGAGCTGCTCCATCAACAAAAGCATCGACCAAACCAGACATCGCGACTCCTGACCGTCTTTCGCCGCCTCAGATCTCCTTCCCTGCTACCGGCACCCACCGCAACGGCATCACCATCATCGACTCAGCAGATGAACCTGAGGAGTACACGTGTCCACACGAGAGGTCGCACTCTTTTGTTTCTGCTTATGTTATGTATTGCTTAATATTACCTGCTACTTTATCGTCATGTTCACCTCTTAGACTCCAAGTCAGGTCCGAATTAATGTTCAAACTTGAGTTCTAAATTAGTTGTGGGGCTCATATCAAGGCAACAATGAATAGTATCTCTGTCTAATATCTGGCTCACCTAGGGTATGCCTATGTTGTTCATCTTGGGTGGGAAACAAATAGTAAAGCAATCATCATCTGTCTTTTTATTAAATTAAAGCAATCATCAGCCTGCTATCATTATTTTTGGATCCATCCACTGGTTGTTACCATCACTCTAGATTTCTGCATGCTCTCCTTACATAATCTCACTATATTTTTTTCGTATGCATGTCAGATATTGTACACAGTCATGCTGAACATGTAGAGAAAAAGAGAAGAGTTTTGCATGGCAATACAATGTCATGCAGACATCGCTCCATGGTGGGTTCAATGGAAAACCCTCCCCCCTCTCCAGATTGTAATCCAAAGGAAGATATTTGTTCTAAGGCGGATTCAGACGCAGCTGACCACTCCTATTTACCCCCCAAGGTGTTTGCTCTAACTTGGCATGATGATGTTAGTCGTATCATGCATATATTGCCTTGCAGTGCCTACTTTCGCATCATATATGTCAACCCCTTTGTTTAGACATGTTCTGTAATGCCACCTGTTTAGCTTCTGTATCATATATGGGAATTATGCAGTCTCATGTCTTTTAGCCAGCCATAATATATGTGAAATGTGCAATGCCATCCTGTTTAACCAGGCATCATATATTTGAATGATATCTTGCCCATCCTTTTCTTCATTACATTTCCATTTGTTGACAATGTTTGTACATTAAACTACTCTTCCTGTGAATCAGCCATTTGAGTGGGTGATGGAAAAATCTGGAGTGAAAACAAGGCCTTTAGAGCAGACAGTGCTACCTGTCGAAGCAGATCTCTTGCTGGGTCCCGATAGCTCCTCAGAGATGGATTCAGAGACAGATGACCAGTCCTATTCCCCCACCGAGGTGTATGCTCTAACTTGGCACGGTTATACTGCTCATATCATGCATATGGTGTCTTGCATTGCATAGTTTAGACATCATATACACAATATTCAACACCATGTTCTTAGTTCAGACATCATATATGCGAATGCCCTCTGCTTAGCATATAAATCACATATGTGAATTAAATCATGCGATCCTGATTACTTAGATAACATGTATGCGAATTATCTCATGCGATCATGTTTAGTTAGTCATCATATCTTTGAATTATGTTATGCTATGCTATCTAGTTTAGATAGACATCATATATGTGAAATTATGTCATGCTATCCGTTTTAGTTAAACAATATACATGTCAACTATTTCATGCCCTCTTTTTTCCACACTATCTATTGCATTTGTCTCTCATACAATGTCCGTACATTCAACTATGTTTCCTGTTTATCAGCCATTTGAATTGGAGCGGGTGATGGCGGTATCTAGCGGAGTAAAAACACGGTCTTCAAATAAAACAGTGCTACCTCTTGGTGGAGATAGCACCCCGATTGTACATGCACGAGAACCAGCCCTACCACACATAACCTAGACTCTCGTAGATTGTACCCCTACAACGATGGACAGAGAACCAGCTTCACCCAATCTAACCCCAACCCCAGGAGATAGTAACCCAGTTCCTGTTGACCCAACACCATCTCCACCATAGAGCTCCCAAACAAGAGCAGTTAGTAAGGCAGCTCCAGTGCCCAAAGTGCCAGTACTACCATGGCGAACCCCAACTCCACCAGTTAGTACACCTATTCCTGTGGAGGAAGCACAACCAGCCATTCGTAGTTTAGCAACTATCGCATTTGATGTTGTTAAATCCTATGTGCGTATCTTCCCATCATGGAAATATTATACTGAAGATGAAGGAAAATGCCAGTTGCAGGTGTTTGTCCAGGAGTTATGTGTAAGTAATGTTATTCATGGAAATTACTTTGCTTTGTCCCATACATTCTACCTCCATGATGGTTATAATACAGCAAATTTTCCCATTTTTCTCCATAGAGAAGGACCGATTTGGAAACTCAGGATGAGGTAACCTGTGCTAATACCTCTGCTATCTTCAAGAATGCTTTGTGGAAGTATTGGAATTACCTGAAGAAAACATACTTCATTGGCAAAGAAACTCATCAAATTCCCTTACGTTCTCCTGAGACACATTTACTAGACGATGACTGGGAACGCCTTGTTCTGTACTGGTCCCGAACCAAGAATGTGGTAAGGTCTATGAGCTCATTTTTTAAGTACTATACGCTTGCGTCTTACTGTACTCTGTTCATGTAGAACAAGTTCTTAAACCTGAAGAATAACTATTCTCATTTAAGATTACATTGCTATCGTGCATACTGCTTTGCTCTTGTGTCACTATATTTACTCATAGAAACTTATTTTTAAATTGGAGGATCCAATCGAAACTCCAATGCCACAACAGGTATGTTTACGCATGTTTCTTTAATAGGTTTGCTCTTATAAATAGCTCTGTTGATTTCAATTTCAATTGTGTATACAGTTGACTTCTCATATCATGCACATTACTAGCATCACAACAGAGCCAATAGTGTTGTTGTACATGTAGACCCGTGGTACCCATCTGAAATCTTGTTGTGCCATGTAGTTTCCCACGCTTTGTACTCTTTCAGTGTCGCTTTCTCTTGAACTGATATGATTTGAATCGTGTCTCTATTTTGATTTGGCAAGACAATGCAGTGACCATAGGACATAGATATATGTTTGTTTGATGCTTTTATAATGTACTACTTGGCAATAGAAGATTTGGTAGTTTAATCTTGTCCACCTTACTAACGAACTGGTTCACCGAAATGAGTTTCATATAATAGTACATGCTAAACCTGTTATGTGTCTGCTTGTTTCTTCTTTTAGAATGCTGACGGAATATTGGGGAAGAGTGCCTTATTAAGCAATGGTAAAGGGAGTAATGCAGATAAGGTTCAGGATAGTGAGACATCCTTGTTGGTCTCCAACAAAGCTGATAAAACAGCTAAGGAAAACTACCTTGAAGACAGTGAGACAACCCCAAAGTCTTGTCTTGGTTTAGTGTTCGAGTTACTGGCCACTACCACTGGCACAAGCTATTCAAACTCACTGTCTGAATCAGTTCAATTTCCTGAGTCTCAACTACAAGCTGAAAGACATCGATCAGCTGTGCTGCAACAAGAAGAGGAAGGACAACGGAAGTCCCTGGAGCATTCAGATGCACACTTTCTGGTGCAACAACAAGCGTTGGAGGATTTTAACACCAAACAGGAGAAAGCTAATAAGCTTGCTAAGCTTATTGCCAGCATGGTGGATACCCAGGATAACGTTTCTTGAGCTCTTCTGAAGTTGTTTCAGTTATGGACTTGTTTTGCTGCCGCGTTTATTTGCACTGGTGACCAATTTAGAAGGCCAGTGTATGTAATATGCTGCTTTGTTCCCTATATTTGCACTGGTGGCGAACTTTGATGCCCAGTGGATGTAATATGTGTAATAGCCGTAATAGAGTAGCGTTAGTTGCTTGCTTATTTATTTCCTTATTGTCTTGTTTAGTTGTTTGCTTGTAGTCACTGTAGTTCTTTTTCCGCGTTTTTCTAGTGGCCACAATAACCTATTTTTGGTAACTAGGCCACAATAACCATGGCAACACACGGACTGTTGTAACCATGGGCCTCCTGCGGGCCGTAGGATCCATCGGTCTTCTATGGGCCGTAGGATCCATGGGCCTTCTACGGGCCGTAGGATCCATGGGCTTCCTACAGGTCGTATGATCCATGGGCCTTCTACGGGCCATAGGATCCATGGGCCTTCTACGGGTCGTAGGATCCATGGGCCTTCTACGAGGCATATAATCATTTCGCCAAACATGGCTCGTACTATTCGTGGACCATAACGGGCTATTAATAGGCTATATTTGATAACGCTATGAAAACAACCCAATAGGTTAAAGGGACACAAACGGGCCGAATGTAACCACGAGCTGAATTTGGCCCACAAACGAAACAAGCCAGTAACGGACCGTAACTAACCAAATTCTAGAAATGAGCCCAAGAATAAATGGGCCCTTAGAAGGCCGAAAGTTAACATGGGCTGGAAAGGGCCGATGGAATAGTGGGTCGTTAATGGGTATAAAGCGATACACTGTTCATTATGGGCCAGCTTCATCTCGGGCCTTTAATGGGCCCAGAGTTACAAAGGGCCTCCTATGGGCCGAAAGACGTCATGGGCCATACATGGGCCGGAAGTTACAAGGGGCTGGCATCATATTGGACGGCCTAGATGACGCTGCTGGGCCAAATTCCAGTAGGCCGTGAGTTAGCGGGCTGTAAATGGGCTATATGCGAATAGGCCGTTAACAAGCTTTCCATGGGCCGGCCCGCTACCTTTTGACCAAGTCAAACGGGCCAGCCTTTTCATTGGAATGCGCCTCTGTTGGGCCGTGCCACATGTCGATGAATCATAGGCGCCTTCGGTCCAATGAGTGGATGACAACTGTCCCAACGGTGAGACGACACGTGGTTACTCTGGCCATTGACAATTTTACACGTGGAAAATCCCCATTGGTCCATGCTTTTAACAGGTTATCGGATCCAAACTAGAACCCGATAGCTTAACGGCGACCCGTTACGGTAGATGCCATGTGTCGGTCACCCTTGATGAAAGCACTTCTGTGACGCGCGATTTATCGTCATGGAAGTGGACACTTTCGTGATGATAACTTTGGTAATGTCATGGAAGACTTCTACGACATCACATGTATGACAATCTTGATTCTGTCATAAAATCGTCATTGATGTACATACATGGCAGAAAACGTGACCTACTGTGACAAACACGTATCATCACAAAAGTGTTTTTTTGTAGTGCAACGACCGAGGCTATGGCCGTGGAGGTGCTAGAGGTAGAGGACGCTGGGACAGCCGTGACCCCCGCCGGGACCGGCGCGATCAGTCTCGTGAGGACCGCTAGTAGGGCCAGCCTCGTGAGGGCGCCTAGAGAGATCAGCCTCGCGAGGACCGTCCTCAGGGCAATGCTGGCCTTCCTCCGCTACCGCTACCGCCAAGAAGGAATGACGACCACCAGAAGGATGAGGGGGCTGGGGGCTTCCAAGAGCCTTAAGCCATTGCTTGCATCCTGGGCGGCGCTCAGGCCCCTGCCTCCCATTGCATCTTCAAGCAGTTCGCCCGTGAGGTGAACGCGGTCCTCCCCAAGCTCGAGGCAGCATGTCCGCTCTAGTGGTCCAAGTACACCATCAACTTCAGCTCTTCCGACCAGCTGAAGTGTGCAGCAACTGCCGGTGCCCTCCGATACTCTGCTCGCCTAACATCAGCAATGTCCTCGTCACCAAGACACTCATCGATGGTGGTGCGGGGCTCAGTGTTCTCTCCATCGAGACGTTCGACCGACTCCAGGTGCCCTACAACCAGCTGCAGCCTACCAAGCCTTTCTCAAGAATGACTAACGGCTCCACCACCCCGATAGGGCAGATCCACCTCCCTGTTACCTTCGGCAAGCGCGACAACTACTACACTGAGCTCATCGACTTCGACGTCGCCCACATTCACCTGCCGTACAACGCCATCCTAGGGTATCCGGCCCTGGCCAAGTTCATGGCAGTGACTCATCATGGCCACAACATCGTCAAGATGCCAGGAAGCTGCGGCATCATCACGGTCGCCTGCGAGGAGAAGGACGTGGTGTTCTCTCTCGAACGCGCCTACCAGGCTACGGCGGTCGAGGACCCAGATGACGAGTGCGCAGTCTACCCTCCTGAGGCTGTCCCCAAGAAGAAGAAGCAGCAGCTCCGCCAAGGACCTCAGAAGTGGGGTGTTCGGGGGCGCTGCCTCAAGCCCTGCACCCACTGACGGGGCGCCTTCCCCTCTTGCATAGGAAGGTGCGCCCAGCGCCCCTCTCAGGATGGGCTCGGGGGCTCTCCTCTGGAGGGCCTCTGACCTGGCCGACTGATACGTCCATTTTGCATCATGCTTTTATATCGATATTTATTGCATTATGGGCTGTTATTACACATTATGTCACAATACTTATGCCTATTCTCTCTTGTTTTACAAGGTTTACATAAGGAGGGAGAATGCCGGCAGCAGGCATTCTGGGCTGGAAAAAGAGAAAATATTAGAGACCTATTCTGCACAACTCCAAAAGTCATGAAACTCCACGAAAGTTATTTTTGGAAATAATAAAAAATACTGAGCGGAAGAAATACGTCAGGGGGGCCTCCACCTGTCCATGAGGGTGGGGGCGTGCCCTACCACCCTGGGCGCGACCCCTGCCTCGTGGGCTGCCTGTTGGCCCTTCGGTGGCTATCTTCTACTATATGAAGTCTTTCGTCTGAAGAAAAATCATAAGCAAGCTTTCAGGACGAGACTCCGCCGCCACGAGGCGGAACCATGGCAGAACGAATCTAGGGCTCTGGCAGAGCTGTTCTGCCGGGGACACTTCCCTCCGGGAGGGGGAAATCTTCGCCATCGTCATCACCAACACTCCTCTCATCGGGAGGGGGCCAATCTCCATCAACATATTCACCAGCACCATCTCCTCTCAAACCCTAGTTCATCTCTTGTATCCAATTCTTGTCTCCAAGTCTGGGGTTGGTACCTGTAGGTTGCTAGTAGTGTTGATTACTCCTTGTAGTTGATGCTAGTTGGTTTATTTGGTGGAAGTTCATATGTTCAGATCCTATATGCATATTAATACTCCTCTGATTATGAACATGAATATGCTTTGTGAGTAGTTACGCTTGTTCCTGAGGACATGGGAGAAGTCTTGCTATTAGTAGTCATGTGAATTTGGTATTCGTTCGATATTTTGATGAGATGTATGTTGTCTCTCCTCTAGTGGTGTTATGTGAACGTCGACTACATCACACTTCACCATTATTTGGGCCTAGAGGAAGGCATTGGGAAGTAATAAGTAGATGATGGGTTGCTAGAGTGACAGAAGCTTAAACCCTAGTTTATGCGTTGCTTCGTAAGGGGCTGATTTGGATCCATATGTTTCATGCTATGGTTAGGTTTACCTTAATACTTTTGTTGTAGTTGCGGATGCTTGCAATAGAGGTTAATCATAACTGGGATGCTTGTTCAAGTAAGAACAGCACCCAAGCACCGGTCCACCCACATATCAAATTATCAAAGTACCGAACGCGAATCATATGAACGTGATGAAAACTAGCTTGACGATAATTCCCATGTGTCCTCGGGAGCGCTTTTCTCTATATAAGAGTTTGTCCAGGATTGTCCTTTGCTACAAAAAGGATTGGGCCACCTTGCTGCACTTTATTTACTTTTGTTACTTGTTGCTCGTTACCAATTATCCTATCACAAAACTATCTGTTACCTATAATTTTAGTGCTTGCGGAGAATACCTTGCTGAAAACCGCTTATCATTTCCTTCTGCTCCTCGTTGGGTTCGACACTCTTACTTATCGAAAGGACTACTATAGATCCCCTATACTTGTGGGTCATCACCGACGTCACGAGGGAGGCATTCGGGCACCATGTGGAGGCGTGCTTCCACACACGTTTCTGTGAGGAAAGCGCAGGGCGCCAGGCGCCAGGCGCTCAGGAGTTCATCACCAAGGCGATCAATGAGCTTCAGGAGGCAAGAGCTATCCGAGGCGACCGTCGCCCACTACCCGATGCGGCTCCCTCCCCCGGCGAGGACAGCAAGCTGCGCGCCTGTGTCAACACCCCTGGGGTCAACAGGGTCGTGTCTCAGGAGCTTTTCTGGCCATCCCATGTTGGCCAGTGCGAGGGCCCCCATCACAGCTACGTTCGCATGCCTTTTCGTTTATTGAATAGGGCTGTCGTGCACCAGCGCCACATGCGGGGCGTCCTGGCGGCTCGTCAGGCCAGGCACCAAGCGATCCTATCGGAAATGGTGGCGGATCCTCGTGAGCGCCCCAGGCCCCCTGAGCCCCCCGAGGCTCAGGACCTGGGCGGCTCATGAGGAGCGACTTCTGCAGCACGTGTCTTCAACTACTCCAACACCTCTTCAGCAACGGTGCCAGGTGACACTTTTTTGGTTCGTTCAGTTGGGGGCACCCCTTGGGCTGCATTATCCCCAAGCTGCATGGGTCCGTCCCTGTGGCATGTATCGTTCTTTGCATCTATTAGAACTGGATCTACCCTTTGATCATAAGTTGCTTTATGATTATCACCTGCTTACCTGGTGCTTTATCGCCCTTCGCGGCCTCCCCGCGTTGCTGGCCCACCTCATGCTCATCCCGCAACAAGGGCTACACATGTTGGCACGACGCTTGTGCTCGGGTCCGCCCCTGCAATGCTAACAAATCTGAGAGGTCGAGCTCTGACTCGCGGCCTGCCCCGCGCACGTCACCTCACCAAATCCTCAATGCCTCCATCTTCTTACGGAAGGATCAGCGGCAGGACAGCAAGCGCAGTTATGTGTTATGTCCCCCTCCCTGGACTAACCCGCAGGAACCTCCGGAGCTCAACTACGGGCGGCCCCGTCGGCCGTCCTTTTTTCATGCAATTCGCTTGCACGTTAAAGGGGGGCTCCTGAGCATCGCGCCTCAGGGGCTCCTACTGGCTCTCGAGCCCTCGCCCTCTGGCCTTGACCATGGCATCATGACCTAGCATACCAGCAGCGGCCGAGCCTCGCTCGAGACCGGGACCCGAGGACATAGAGCATCTAGATGAGCAGGGAAAAGGGGGGACCGGTGTGAGCCCTACCTAGAAGCATCACCACTAAGGAGCGACCAGGCGCCGCGCAAGGGAATCACCGCAGGCTCACCAAGATAAGTCACCCATACATATCAGCGTAAACCTCACAATCTGGTATTTCGACTCTCGCAATCTTACTCAGGCAATGTCGCTTCCGTTTTCGGCCTTCAGGGAGCTGCTTGCACGCCAAAGGGGACCCTAAAGAGAAGTGGTTGAAATATAATCCTCCCATTGAAGTAAAAGTAGTTGCACCTATTAAAGTTGAAGAAAAGACTGACACATATAATGATCCTATTGTTCCTACTGCTTATGTTGAGAAACCACCTTTCCCTGTTAGAATAAAGGATCATGCTAAAGCTTCAACTATGGTTCGTAAAAGCAATATTAGAACCTATACACCTCCTGAGCAAGTTAAAGTTGAACCTAATATTGCTATTGTTAAAGATCTCTTGGCTGATAATATTGATGGGCATGTTATTTATTTCCGTGAAGAGACTGCTAGAATTGCTAAACCTTGTGCTAAACATAAACATAGACCTGTGGTAGGCATGCATGTTATTTCTGTTAAAATAGGAGACCATTGTTATCATGGCTTATGTGACATGGGTGCTAGTGCTAGTGCAATACCTATTGACTTATACAAAGAAATTATGCATGATATTGCACCTACTGAGTTAGAATATATTGGTGTCACAATTAAACTTGCCAATAGGGATACTATTTCACCCATGGGAATTGTTAGAGATATTGAAGTCTTGTGTGGGAAAACTAAATATCATGCTGATTTTCTTGTTCTTGGTTCCCCACAAGATAGCTTTTGTCCCATTATTTTTGGTAGACCCTTCTTGAAGACTGTTAATGCTAAGATAGACTGCGAAAAGGATGTTGTTACTATTGGCTTGGGTGATATGTCTCATGAGTTTAATTTCTCTAAATTTAGTAGACAACACCGTGAAGAGGAATTGCCTAGTAAGGATGAAATTATTGGTCTTGCTTCTATTGCCGTACCTCCTAGTGATCCTTTAGAACAATATTTGCTAGACCATGAAAATGATATGTTTATGAATGAAAGAAGGGAAATAGATGAAGTATTCTTTAAACAGGAACCTATCTTGAAACACAATTTGCCTGTTGAAATCCTAGGGGATCCTCCTCCACCCAAGGGTGATCCCGTGTTTGAGCTTAAACCGTTACCTGATACTCTTAAATATGCCTTATTAGTGCTAACCTTTCAGAGCATGAAGAAGAGAGATTATTGAAAACTCTGAAGAAGCACCGTGCTGCTATTGGATATACTCTTGATGATCTTAAGGGCATTAGTCCCACTCTATGTCAACATAAAATAAATTTGGAGAAAGATGCCAAACCAGTTCGTGATCATCAACGACGGCTGAATCCTAAGATGAAAGAAGTGGTAAGAAAGGAAATACTAAAGCTCCTTGAGGCAGGTATAATTTATCCCGTTGCTGATAGTCAGTGGTTAAGTCATGTCCACTGTGTCCCTAAGAAGGGAGGTATTACTGTCGTTCCTAATGATAAAGATGAATTGATCCCGCAAAGAATTATTACAGGTTATAGGATGGTAATTGATTTCCGCAAATTAAATAAAGCTACTAAAAAGGATCATTACCCCTTACCTTTTATCGATCAAATGCTAGAAAGATTATCCAAGCATACACATTTTTTGCTTTCTAGATGGTTACTCTGGTTTTTCTCAAATACCTGTGTCAGCTGATGATCAATTAAAGACCACTTTTACTTGCCCTTTCGGTACTTTTGCTTATAGACGTATGCCTTTTGGTTTATGTAATGCACCTACTACCTTTCAAAGATGCATGATGGCTATATTCTCTGACTTTTGTGAAAAGATTTGTGAGGTTTTCATGGACGATTTCTCCGTTTATGGATCCTCTTTTGATGATTGCTTGAGCAACCTTGATCGAGTTTTGTAGAGATGTGAAGAAACTAATCTTGTCTTGAATTGGGAAAAGTGCCACTTTATGGTTAATGAAGGTATTGTCTTGGGGCATAAAGTTTCTGAAAGAGGTATTGAAGTTGATAAAGCCAAGGTTGATGCTATTGAAAAGATGCCATGTCCCAAGGACATCAAAGGTATAAGAAGTTTCCTTGGTCATGCCGGTTTTTATAGGAGGTTCATTAAGGACTTCTCAAAAATTTCTCGGCCTCTGACTAATTTATTACAAAAAGATATACCATTTGTCTTTGATGATGATTGTGTAGAAGCATTTATACTTATGAAAGCATTGATCTCTGCACCTATTGTTCAGCCACCTGATTGGAATTTACCTTTTGAAATTATGTGTGATGCCAGTGATTATGTTGTAGGTGTTGTTCTAGGGCAAAGAGTTGATAAGAAATTAAATGTTATTCAATATGCTAGTAAAACTCTAGACAATGCTTAGAGAAATTATGCTACTACTGAAAAAGAATTCTTAGTAGTTGTATTTGCTTGTGATAAGTTCAGACCTTATATTGTTGATTGTAAAGTAACTATTCACACGGATCATGCTGCTATTAAATATCTTATGGAAAAGAAAGATGCTAAACCTAGACTTATTAGATGGGTTCTCTTGCTACAAGAATTTGATTTGCATATTATTGATAGAAAGGGAGCTGAGAACCCCGTTGCAGACAACTTGTCTAGGTTAGAAAATGTTCTTGATGACCCACTACCTATTGATGATAGCTTTCCTGATGAGCAATTAAATGTCATAAATGCTTCTCATACTGCTCCATGGTATGCTGATTATGCTAATTACATAGTTGCTAAATTCATACCACCTAGTTTCACATACCAACAAAAGAAAAAGTTTTTCTATGACTTGAGACATTACTTTTGGGATGACCCACATATTTATAAAGGAGTAGATGGTGTTATTAGACGTTGTGTACCTGAGCATGAATAGTAACAGATCCTACGCAAGTGTCACTCCGAGGCTTATGGAGGACACCACGCTGGAGATAGAACTGCACATAAGGTATTGCAATCTGATTTTTATTGGCCTACTCTCTTCACGGATGCCCGTATGTTTGTCCTATCTTGTGATGAATGTCAAAGAATTGGTAATATTAGTAGATGTCAAGAAATTCCTATGAATTACTCACTTGTTATTGAACCATTTGATGTTTGGGGCTTTGATGGGACCTTTTCCCGCCTCTAATGGATACACACATATTTTAGTTGTTGTTGATTACGTTACTAAGTGGGTAGAAGCTATTCCAACTAGTAGTGCTGATCACAACAGTTCTATTAAAATGCTTAAAGAAGTTATTTTTCCGAGGTTTGGAGTCCCTAGATATTTAATGACTGGTGGTGGTTCACATTTTATTCATGGTGCTTTCCGAAAAATGCTTGCTAAATATGATGTTAATCATAGAATTGCATCTCCTTATCACCCGCAGTCTAGTGGTCAAGTAGAATTGAGCAACAGAGAGCTCAAATTAATTTTGCAAAAGACTGTTAATAGATCTAGAAAGAATTGGTCCAAGAAACTTGATGATGAATTATGGGCCTATAGAACTGCATATAAAAATCCTATGGGTATGTCTCTGTATAAAATGGTTTATGGAAAAGCATGTCACTTACCTCTCGAACTAGAACATAAGGCTTAGTGGGCTATTAAGGAGCTCAACTATGATTTCAAACTTGCCGGTGAGAAGAGGTTATTTCTTGATGAATGGAGAACCCAAGCCTATGAGAATGCCAAATTGTTTAAAGAAAAAGTTAAAAGATGGCATGACAAAAGAATACAAAAGCGTGAGTTTAATGTAGGTGATTATGTATTGCTGTACAACTCTCGTTTAAAAATTTTTGCAGGAAAACTTCTCTCTAAATGGGAAGGCCCTTACGTTATCGAGGAGGTCTATCGTTCCGGTGCCATAAAAATCAACAACTTTGAAGGCACAAATCTAAAGGTGGTAAACGGTCAAAGAATCAAACATCATATTTCAGGTAATCCTATAAATGTTGAAACCAATGTTATTGAAACCGTAACCCCGGAGGAATACATAAGGGACACTTTCCGAAATGTTTCAGACTCCGAAAGGGAATAGGTATGTGGTATGGTAAGTGAACCGACTCCAAAACAGTTCTAATGGCAATTTTTCTCCGTTTTGGAATATTTAGAAAAATAAAAAAATAAGAAGTAGTCCAGGAAGGACACAAGGGCTCCACGAGGGTGGAGGGCGCGCCATACCCCCTGGGCGCGCCCCCTGCCTCGTGGGCACCTCGTGCGCTCTCCGAACTCCGTTTTCTTGCACGTTACGTATTTTGGTCGGTAAAAATTCATTATATATTCTCCCAAAGGTTTTGACCACCATATCACGCAATTGTCCTCTGTTCTTGTTTCGAGCTGTTTCTCTGACAGATCTAGATCATCATGACGTCTCCAAGCGCCCCCAAGGACAAGTTCTTCGGGAAGGTCATCAACCCCTACCTCGCGGAGGTGCTGCAACACCCTCAAACCATTGAGATGGGTGATGGGTTGCTGCACATCCGCGATGTTGAGGGACAACGGAAGACCGGAAGCGTGGAGACAAGGCTTGAAGCAATGGAGAAACAAGTTTTCATCACGGAGTTCACCAACAACCACAAGCTGGATGCCAAGGACATTGGGGAGGTGATGAGGACATCAATACAATTATTACACCCACAGTCCCTGCTGCTATACATACTGGACCAATTACTAGAGCTCGCGCACGCCAATTAAATTACCAGGTACTTTCGTTTCTTGCTAATGATTCTAATGTTCATGAGAATATGATGCTGCCTAAATTGGATACATTTGTTTTGCTTACAAATGAAGGGCCTAGCTTTGAGAAGGATGAACATTGGAGCAAGAACAAGCATGGAGATGATGGCATGCGCATGGGGAACAAGAACGGAGTTACAAGTGATGATTTCAGGACGTTGAAGCCACCATAATGCGTGCATGAAGCCTTGGACGAAATATACAAGATGCTACTTCATAACTTTCGTCCAGAGGCTATTCTAGGTGCTGCGTCACCTTATTATTGGGCCAGGCCCATGTAATTTCGAAATACATAAGTATAGGCTGTTTTTAGAGTCCGTATGTGTGGGGAAACAAGAGATAGGGTTGGTTTCGGACCCCTTCCTCAAGGGCCACGAAATTCCCCCCCTCTTCCTCCATATATACAGCCCTTAGGGCGTCGTTTAGACTTTGGGTTTTGTTTAGATTAAAAGTTCGCCCTAGCTGCAACTTCGCGTACTTCGTTTGTGTTCAGCGACCAGACAAAGGCGTCACAGAACCCCACCTTGATCAATAAAGCTTTCATCTTATATTCGCAATATCCGGATTGCAATCTTAGTTTCTTGCTTGTTCTTCGTTTGCTCGCAGGAAACAGACCCTCGTGGTCAGGTTGATCGTGCTCCGGCGTGGTCGATAACCTCTCGGAGTTGGTTTAGCGATTGCTAAGGCGCGACGTCCTCGCACGTTCGTAGTCGGATCGTCAAAGTCGACTTCCACCAAAGCGATATCCATCATCTCATCGAAAGACGGGACACCTTTGCCTCTATCAAGTGGTATCAGATTTCCAGGTTGCTCGGTGAGATTTTACAGTTTTTCATAGTTTAGATCGAGTCTGTTCTTCATACCTACAGTCCACGAAAAAGCCACACAAAAAATTAGGGTTAGTTCATCATATCCGAACCAATCTGAGCCTTTGCATAATCTTTTTAGGGTTTTTGCTTTGTTGAATTTGCGGTTGCATCGTCGTGTCAAGTTGCTGGTCTTAGAGCCTAGTCTTTTAGAGTTTCGAGTTCTGGTCATAAGTTGTCACGCCGCCGCCGCACCATCATCATCGCCTTGCCATCTACCACCATTGCTTATCCGCCACCGCTTTGCATCCGTATCCATATACCACCACCAATCCGTATCCATATACCACCACCGATCCGTATCCATATACCACTACCGCTACCATATACCACCACCGCTGCCATATCCTACCGCCATATATCCACCACCAATCCGAGTTCTTTTCATATTCGGTTGGTTTTAGAGATCCATATATTTTCCGTTTCGTGTTTCCTTGCCTGAGTAGGTCTCGGAAAAAAAAAGAGCGCAAAAAAAAAGAGCGAAAAAAAAATTCCAGAGTGTGCTTTTCCCTTGTTTACGTGCAGCGCCGTGATTTTGTTAGTGTTCTAGGCTCGCGTCTCTAGCACGGTCTAGCCTAGGACCAGCACAGTACCGTCGTTGAGCGTTTATTCAACTTTGCATCTCTGAATTGATTATTGCTTACCATTTTGCTACCATATTATAAGCCTTCCCAGCTCCACATAAGTCTACATCGTGCGTTTGACTCTCCCTGGTAATCGCTATATCCAAGCTTTGAGAGTTTTTGACTACAACGGTTGCCGATCACCACCTGCTGCTGGGTAAGAACTGGTAAGAATTTGAGATTCGCTTGAAGGTTTTGTGACACACCACCATCACCACCACTTCTAGTAGTCTGCAGGATCATATTCTTTTGTGTTTCTATTGCTGCTAACCATGGCAGGTTCACAAGCCGATGAGACTGATTGGGCGAACATGACGAACAAGGAGTTGCATGATAAATTTCAGCAAATGATGAGTGGCCAGGTGGGAGATGTGCTAAACAGATTTGAAGAGGCTATGGAGAAGATAGTGGGATGTTGAGCGTTTTGTTGCTCGCTGCACTACATGTCAAAAAGCTAAGTCACGACTCAATCCTGATGGTTTATATATGCCTTTGCCTGTACCTAGTGTTCCTTGGGAGGATATATCTATGGACTTTGTTTTAGGTTTACCTCGAACAAAGAAGGGGAGGGATAGCATATTTGTTGTCGTGGATAGATTCTCGAAAATGGCACACTTTATACCATGTCATAAAAGCGATGATGCTGTTAATGTTGCTGATTTGTTCTTTCGTGAAATTATTCGCTTGCATGGTGTGCCAAATACTATTGTTTCAGATCGTGATACTAAATTTCTTAGCCACTTTTGGAGATGTTTATGGGCTAAGTTGGGGACCAAACTGCTTTTTAGTACTACTTGTCACCCCCAAACTGATGGACAAACTGAAGTAGTCAATAGAACATTGTCTACAATGCTTAGGGCTGTTTTGAAGAATAATAAGAAAATGTGGGAAGAATGCTTGCCTCATATTGAGTTTGTTATAATCGTTCATTGCATTCTACTACTAAGATGTGCCCTTTTGAAATTGTGTATGGTTTCCTACCTCGTGCACCTATTGATTTGTTGCCTCTTCCATCTTCGGAGAAGGTTAATTTTGATGCTAAACAACGTGCTGGATTGATCTTAAAACTGCATGAGTTAACTAAGGAAAACATTGAGCGTATGAATGCTAAATATAAACTTGCTGGAGATAAGGGTAGAAAACATGTTGTGTTTGCACCTGGAGATCTTGTTTGGTTACATTTGCGTAAGGATAGATTTCCTGATTTGCGCAAATCAAAGCTAATGCCACGTGCTGATGGTCCTTTTAAGGTGTTAGAGAAAATAAATGATAATGCATATAAACTTGAGCTGCCTGCAGATTTTGGGGTTAGTCCCACTTTTAACATTGCAGATTTGAAGCCTTATTTGGGTGAGGAAGATGAGCTTCCGTCGAGGACGACTTCATTTCAAGAAGGGGAGGATGATGAGGACATCAATACCATTGTTACACCCACAGGCCCTGCTGCTATACATACTGGACCAATTACTAGAGCTCGCGCACGCCAATTAAATTACCAGGTACTTTCGTTTCTTGCTAATGATTCTAATGTTCATGAGAATATGATGCTGCGTAAATTGGATACATTTGTTTTGCTTACAAATGAAGGGCCTAGCTTTGAGAAGGATGAACATTGGAGCAAGAACAAGCATGGAGATGATGGCATGCGCATGGGGAACAAGAACGGAGTTACAAGTGATGATTTCAGGACGTTGAAGCCACCATAATGCGTGCATGAAGCCTTGGACGAAATATACAAGATGCTACTTCATAACTTTCGTCCAGAGGCTATTCTAGGTGCTGCGTCACCTTATTATTGGGCCAGGCCCATGTAATTTCGAAATACATAAGTATAGGCTGTTTTTAGAGTCCGTATGTGTGGGGAAACAAGAGATAGGGTTGGTTTCGGACCCCTTCCTCAAGGGCCACGAAATTCCCCCCCTCTTCCTCCATATATACAGCCCTTAGGGCGTCGTTTAGACTTTGGGTTTTTGTTTAGATTAAAAGTTCGCCATAGCTGCAACTTCGCGTACTTCGTTTGTGTTCAGCGACCAGACAAAGGCGTCACAGAACCCCACCTTGATCAATAAAGCTTTCATCTTATATTCGCAATATCCAGATTGCAATCTCAGTTTCTTGCCTGTTCTTCGTTTGCTCGCAGGAAACAGACCCTCGTGGTCAGGTTGATCGTGCTCCGGCGTGGTCGATAACCTCTCGGAGTTGGTTTAGCGATTGCTAAGGCGCGACGTCCTCGCACGTTCGTAGTCGGATCGTCAAAGTCGACTTCCATCAAAGCGATATTCATCATCTCATCGAAAGACGGGACACCTTTGCCTCTATCAAGTGGTATCAGAGCCAGGTTGCTCGGTGAGATTTTACAGTTTTTCGTAGTTTAGATCGAGTCTGTTCTTCATACCTACAGTCCACGAAAAAGCCACAAAAAAAATTAGGGTTAGTTCTTCATATCCGAACCAATCTGAGCCTTTGCATAATCTTTTTAGGGTTTTTGCTTTGTTGAATTTGCGGTTGCATCGTCGTGTCAAGTTGCTGGTCTTAGAGTCTAGTCTTTTAGAGTTTCGAGTTCTGGTCATAAGTTGTCACGCCGCCGCCGCACCATCATCATCGCCTTGCCATCTACCACCATTGCTTATCCGCCACCGCTTTGAATCCGTATCCATATACCACCACCGCTGCCATATACCACCACCGCTGCCATATACTACCGCCATATATCCACCACCAATCCGAGTTCTTTTCATAGTCGGTTTGTTTTAGAGATCCATATATTTTCCGTTTCGTGTTTCCTTGCCTGAGTAGGTCTCGGAAAAAAAAAAGAGCGAAAAAAAAAATTCCTGAGTGTGCTTTTCCCTTGTTTACGTGCAGCGCCGTGATTTTGTTAGTGTTCTAGGCTCGCGTCTCTAGCACGGTCTAGCCTAGGACCAGCACAGTACCGTCGTTGAGCGTTTATTCAACTTTGCATCTCTGAATTGATTATTGCTTACCATTTTGCTACCATATTATAAGCCTTCCCAGCTCCACATAAGTCTACATCGTGCGTTTGACTCTCCCTGGTAATCGCTATATCCAAGCTTTGAGAGTTTTTGACTACAACGGTTGCCGATCACCACCTGCTGCTGGGTAAGAACTGGTAAGAATTTGAGATTCGCTTGAAGGTTTTGTGACACACCACCATCCCACCACTTCTAGTAGTCTGCAGGATCATATTCTTTTGTGTTTCTATTGCTGCTAACCATGGCAGGTTCACAAGCCGATGAGACTGATTGGGCGAACATGACGAACAAGGAGTTGCATGATAAATTTCAGCACATGATGAGTGGCCAGGTGGGAGATGTGCTAAACAGATTTGAAGAGGCTATGGAGAAGATAGATG
This sequence comes from Triticum aestivum, assembly GCF_018294505.1. NCBI lineage: Eukaryota > Viridiplantae > Streptophyta > Magnoliopsida > Poales > Poaceae > Triticum > Triticum aestivum. The sequence goes on from NC_057808.1 coordinate 184,380,027, forward strand.
CCGTGGAGAAGTCGTTTGAGACAAAGCTGGATAACAAGTTTACTGAATTACTAAAGCGTCTTCCCCAACCACCACCGGCTGCACATGTCGCACCTCTACAACAACAACA